>NW_027115705.1:702769-704226 GCF_000696795.3 Halyomorpha halys | reverse complement strand
ATAAACATAAAGGCTTATACTACAAGTTGCTGAGAAAATCCGCTAGGGGCTCTTATGCATTTAACGTTTAACATGACTTCAAATAGGGCTGCTCACAATCTTATAGTTATAACATTTAACATGGTAAAACATTTAACATTTAACACAACATCATGAATACCCCTACATAAATGTGTAGTGTTCAAAACATTCTTCTTTTAATGTAGCAGGGCTATTATAAGGATATTAAACAGATAAATAACAGAGATAAAAAAGATAAAAACACACCGTTTTTCAATTTCAGGTGCTTTTTAAATATTCCTCGATTTACACTATCTTAAAGTTTCCTTTTCCCGTTTTAAGCAAATATTTCAAAAGTGTTATAGGACCGTCGCTTTCTGGGAGCGGGTCCGGCGGCGAAGACTTGCCTTTTTTTTGTGTTGTGATCACTTGTGAGATTGTGACAAGTTGTACATTGACCAACCTACTCGCTATAACTGTCTGTTTGAAAAGCCATATAAGTAAGGCTATCATGGAGGGCGGGAGTGGAGGTTTTCACGTGATATAGGACCGTTGCTCTCTGGGGGTCTTAGTGGGGCGGGGAAGGATTTCTTTTTTTGTGGATATGCATAGTATATAGAACTATTTTGTAAAATAAGATCGGAAAATATCGAAAATAAAAAATTGTTCAACTTTTCTGTCTATAGATCATCTTTTGTAGAAATGAGAGCGGTTAAAGTCGCTGAGAGAGTAAAATAAAATAATATACGGTGAACATTAACAACGTTTTTCTTTAATAGAGATGTATCTTTTATAAGATGTAGTAGATGTAGTAGTAACATGCGATACGCTCTAAAATTGAGATGTCCACTCACGAACACTTAGTTACTAAAATCCATTTGGTCATATGCTTTACAAATATGCGGGACAGCAAAAAAAAAAAAAAAAAAACTCACAGAAACCAATTACAAACATTTCAATCAAAAACACTAGGTCAGATTATACGATCTCTATGATACGTCAGTAACAGAACACTTACACATACCTACTGTACAAGACCACAGCAAAATATACAAGACATTTCATGACAAACTCTACCATCACACCAATAAACCAGTACAAGATATGGCTGCCACGAACATTCTCGCCATCATGTGTCGAAGACTAAAAAGGAGCTGGACGAGGGATCTCCTTACCTGACAAATTAAATAAATTAAAGTCAGTAGGAGGGTATCATTGGGAACTGGTCTCTGTCATGAAGCCCTACCCATTTTTTTGTTCATAATTTTTCAAGATAACTCATTTGCTGGTCAGTCTGAACAGTCTGACAGTTTTGAATCAATAAGGTAAAAAAAGAAACATAGTAGAACCTTTTTTTTTTTTTTTTTGTTTATTATTAATTTTATTTAAAATTAAAGCAATAAATATTAGTGTAAGGAGACGGGGAAAAAATTGCCGTTATGACAGCCTACAAGCAC
>NW_027115705.1:694810-702719 GCF_000696795.3 Halyomorpha halys | reverse complement strand
ATTAATTAGTTATTTATTCAATTTTTAAAAATTATGTTCCTCTTCTCTACTAAACCATAAAAAATTTTATCCTTAGAAAATAAACTTTTATTCCGGTGCCACCAATGCATACAGTAATATAAAAGCTATTTTGAAGACTATTACATAGGCTTCTTCTGCGTAGGAATTCCGCATAACCGGACCTGAATCAAATTTTGCGTAAAATGGTAAAGTAAAAGGTACAAAATTTTAATTGAGATTGTATTCTATTCTCAGAGAATAATGGCTGGCGATTATGAGGGTAAAAAAGGCTTTATCTGAGAGAACAGGGATGGAGTATTATATATTGCAGTTTAGGGCTGGCGTTATTAGCCGGAGAAGGAAAGGGTTGGGCAAGATTAAACCTTCCGGGCCTCCACAAACAGCTCCGGGGCCCCGGCTCTTCAGTTTTTGCAATTACCTCCCTCCTAGGCTAGAGTGGATACTGGCTACGAATTAATTAACTGGGCAATTCGCAAAGAATTTATTCCAGTCCAATTATTTTCTCTATTCACGAGCTCTAAAGCCCATTGATGAGTATTTATTGAATATAAGCCTGGAAAATAAGTTGTTATCCAGTCTCGATTTATGCCCATGGCTACATTAGGGGTATTCATGATATTGTGTTAAATGTAAAATGTCTGACCATGTTAAATGTTATAAGTTAGGGATAGGATTTTTATGTGGTTAAAAATCCGAAATATGTACATAAATATGTGCTAATAAATTGTCAAATATTTAAAAAAATATGTAAATAATATGTATTTATAAATTTTGTATTATTCAAGAATATAAATTACTAATTAATTAGTAACTTTATAGCTTAAAAAAAGTTACATAAATATGTATTTATTATATGAATAATATTTTAAAGAAATTATGTTAAAATATGTACAAAAAAATGAACTTAGAGAAAACATAGCTGTTCAATAACAAGACATTAATTAGTAATAGTAATTAAACTAATTGATTAATAATTACTCAGAATGAATCATAAACAAATTGTAAATTGAAATAAAGAATAATTCTTATTAAAAAAAAAAAACTTTAGAAAAATATTTAAAACTTTGAAAGAAATCAATTATACAGCAGGGTCAGTGACAAAATTATTGCAGATTAATTGCATTTTTAAATTTTCAAATAAAAATATTCGTCGATTTGACCGCAGAATGGACTTGTACCGGCTAAAAGATCTTTCTGTGTGAAAATTTATTATTGCCACTGCATTTAATTTGTGTTCAAAGATGAAGACATAGAATTTCTACGCACTATTTATGCTAAATGATAAATCTAAAACAATACTAACATAATCATTACACAAACTACTAGCAAGTAACCTAACACGACAACAAACAAAACGATGAACGAGGTAAATGAGCTCAACTGGTCTGTTTAACAGACCTAGTAAGAGACTCTCAACCATGCTATATGTTATATCGTTTTATTAAAAGAAGAAAATATTTCCCTATTTAACATATGTTTTTCCATTTAATACACTTTAACGTGTTAAACTAAAGATCATGAATACCCCTATTATCTTTACAAGACTGGGTTAAGATTACTAAAAAATACAAAACTTGTATTTTTAGACACAACCTGAACGAAACTTGTTCATTGCATATATTGTATTTTTAACATGGTGGATTAATTATTCATTTCTTCACTATTTATAATTTATATTTATTTATTTTATTAATAAATATTCCCTGTTTAAATCTAAAAATATGTAAAAAAAGAAATTCAAATCACCTCACTTATTCATTCAAAAGATATTTGCACCTTACCATGTACCATTTATCAATTATAGTTTTATGACAAATTGTATATAATAATTAATCAAAACAACCATAAAATAAATTGTTGACATTTGGACACACGACTTTTAGAGGAATTTTCCTTTGCTTTAATTTTATATAGATTACTCATGTTCGAAAAATGCTTTGTTTTCTATTTATAAAAATTCTAACTTTTTTTCCTACTTCCGTTGTGAAGCCGAAGCCGCAAATTTAAAATTTAGCACTCCCAGAAAATATAAAATCATTTATGAAAAAAACTGTCTTGGATTTTGAATTATAACACCTTTTTTTTAACTTCCAATTCCAAACTTTTTTTTTTTTTAAATCATTAAAACAAAAAATATTCATGAAGTAATTATCATATTTTCATAAATAAAATATAGACTATATTAATGGTTATTTTTTTTCAATGATTAAAAATAGTCTATTTATTGAATGTTTTTTTTGTTTTAAACTTTTTTTTTTTGTTTTAAGGCGCAGAGAAAAAACGCCTTTGAGGCTTCTCAGTATTATAATTAAACTTAATTTGGTGTTCATTCTATCAAAAACATTTTTTTGATAAATGTATGACGACATTACAATCTCGGAAACAATTTAGTGGCAATCCCGCCTCTCCGTCCTGCTATCCCATCTTTCAAGCTCCCCGTATCTTGCCCAGAAAAAATTGCTAATATCGAGTAGAGCAATCTTTGAAAGAAATTTCTTGCATCGCGCAACATTATATAGTCTCCTAAAATAGAAAACTTCGATCCTTTATTTTGACGACTGACTATAAAATTTATTTCAATATAAGTATTTGTTTTCAAAGACCGCCAGTTAGCAGTAGATGTTTTCATTTTAAAACGAGGGCAAATCCATTCATGGGATATTGAGGCGGGATGGGAAGGTGCGATTTCCTCTTAGTTATTTTTGTGTTATGGTCTCCTTGCTTTTAACGTTGTACTTTAACCATCACTCTTTAGTAGGAAATGTTTTATCATCAAGATAAGAAAAACTGTCTAGAGAGAGTGGGATAGGTGAGATTTCCTTAGTTATTGGTATGATGGTCTCTGTTCAATCATCGCAGTCTGAGATGAATCAAAATATGCAGTGATTGAATTCTTATAAAAAACAATTCTGGTTTTGGATTTTAATGAAGTAGACTGTATTTAGTGGGTTTAATATAATGAGACAAGGTTAATAATGATGTGTCTCTATTCTGCATCATTTAGAGAATTGATAATATGGTTTGACCAAAAAGGTTACAATGTTAATGTTAGTTAAATGTGTATTTATAGTTGACCGTAAAAATTGATGTATAGGAAGATGGTCAGGGTTGCGGTCAAAGGAGAAACAAAAATAGTTTACAACTATTTATTTTCCGACGTTTCGCCCCACTTTGCAGGGCTTCATCAGGGCTGTTCAGAGCAAACGGGTGAACAGTAGACTGTTCTACTGTCTACTGTAGACAGTAGACTGAACAGTAGTACTATTTTTGTGTAAACTATTTTTGTTTCTCCTTTGACCGCAACCCTGACCATCTTCCTAAACATTAATGTTAGTTAGAATGATTTTGATTATGGAATACATTAATGAATGATATTACAATTTACCTAATGGTTGGCTACTGATATGGAGCTTCTTCTGTAGATCTTGGAGGTTATCTCTTGTTCTGTTTTCAGTTTTCTCATCCGGTCTCTGTTCTCCGCCTGGCTGTGTTGTTCAAACTATTCACTCATCCTGAGTCATTTTGAGCTGACTACCAGCAAAATGTAGTTGCCTTAGGTAGCCTGTGGGTTCATCCATGGGTTAGTTCTCTCCCATATGAGGTACACTGTCTCAAGAGGTACTTGTCCTCACTCATACTGTAGGTACATAGCTACTTCTTTTTTCTCCCACCGGATGGCATTTTGAGCTGACCTTCAATATGTTTTACGGGGCTTCCGTAAAGTCTCCTTGATTTTAACGTTGTCCTTTGACTATCACTCTTTATTTGTAAATGTTTTATAAGCAAGATAAGACAAACCGTCTACAGAGTGTGGGGTGGCAGGTCTAAGCCGATTTCTAATTTTGGCATCTGAGTATAAACTCTAGCTCAGTATAAGTCCTTTTAAGTCTCTAAAATTATGATAATCATTGCATTTATTGTATCTTGTATTTTCATAATGAAAAATATAAAATATTAAATTTATAAATAAAATTCAAATCATTATTTATTCCATTTTTTGTCCATGTAAAATGAATTGTATTATTTTATACTTTTGGTTTCTCCATGTGCCATTTAAAACTAAATAAACCTTCCTTCGTACACTCGACAGAAGAACAACTGTCAGTTATTATTAAGTGCTGAATAACCTAGTGACAGTTGGCAGAGGGAAATCGCTGATGATTGTCTGCAGGCGATGTTTTCAGGTAGGTCTCTCATACCTGTACCGGCCTGTAAATATAGTCAACTTAATACTACTAAACAATTATCTTCAGTATTAGACACCAACGACGTCACTCTTCGTTATTTTAGATGTCTTTCTTATCAGCTGAGACAGATATCTAATCCCCTAGGGCTTTGGACATCTTGCTGTCTAAACTTGTCCTAAATATATGAATATAAGATACGAAGTGACATTGTATTTCGAGCAGCTGTCTCATTGATATGTGTTCGGCGGATAATGTTATTGTTCTGAAACCACATTGATATTCCCTAGTCTCTTTGCCATTCCATTTCATCAATACTTTTTATTAGATGCACTGTATATCCCTTACTCATTATTCCTTTTTGTGAAATGCATTCGTAGTTGGTTCAATCCATTCCAATTATAAGGCATATGTCTCTTCCTCAGATCCCTCAAAGTTTATAATTGGCACTTTTTTAAAAAACTGAAATATTTTTTTTTTTTCAAAAATATTTCAGGTTAAATTACTTGAGTTTTAGACTTTGTATAGGGAGCCCTTCAATTATTGCTCAGCGATTTATTTTTTATTTCAGGATGCATAAATATTATCGAATATATAAAACACATTGGAGACATAGGCAATAGTGCATCATTTCCGACTGGCTAAAATATGTCCTTTACTCTAAAGGTGTGTATGGACGATTGCCAAACATATTTAGTACATGCCCAAGCATATGAATGGGGTATTTCGATTGACTGGCACAGTGTTGCCTATATGTGTGGTCCATCTGCTATTATCGGTTTAAGGCCACTCAATCAAACGGAGCTTGAGGCAAGCGCAATTGATGCATCCACACGTATGTGCTTAGTATTGTGTGAGAACTGTCAACAGATGGACTTATGTCCATCTCTCTGTTTAGTGTCAGCTCTCTCCGTTAATAGTAATAAGATAATTTTCCTATTGTTCAGAACCAATAAATAAATTTAGTTGGGATAGTCGTAAATTTAATTAGGTGTGAATAAATTCTTTAAAATTTTTTAAGTTAACGTTATCGGGTGTATTTTTTATTTACCTAAGAGCAAATATAATATAAATATAATATATAAATTTTTAAAAACATTGTACTTCTGTGAAGTTGAATTAGCAAGTATCTCTTCAAAATCCTAGGACAAAAATTGGATTTATCTGTAATCTGGTACCATTCTATGAATTTGTATCATCTATCATCTATCATCTATGCTTGTCTCTAATATCTATGTTTCATTGCATTTTGTTTATTTTTATGATTAAAATAATTTACACCAATATTAATTGTGAAGACCTATTTGACGTCAGTCATGCTTCAATCTCAAGATTAAAAAGGCTTGTTGATGTTGACGTTTGTTACTTCGTCTATCAGGCGTTTGATTATTTTTTGGATTTGCGGCTAGCGGCAAATGTAGGGATTTGGCTTGACAAAACCTATTAAATTTATTTCAAGGTATAATTTAGTGTAGGATCTAATCTTTGTTACATCATCTTCTTTTAATATTGTACACGATTTTTATTTTGTTTATTTTTTCACAAAAAAATAACTAATATTACCATCCTTTTTATTATTTTTTTAAATTTAATTTTTAACTGAGAAAAAACTGATTATAGTATAATAAAATAATGTTCGTTTATATTTGTATTAATATATAAAATAATATTCGTAGATAATAGTAAAGGATTCCATAGAGTAGATTCTGCTTCCACTATCGAAAATCCTTACGCATTCTGTGAAGTTACAGAAAATATATTAAAAATTAAAATCTGTACCACTACAAGTCATGAAGGATTAAGGGTATAGTACTTTGTAAGGAAGCACTGTTACTAGACCAACGGTCGTGCAAGGAGGGGTAATTTTGTCATAATAGTGCTCGACCGCCAGATTTTTATCCAATTAAGGACTTTATGAGGCTGGGCGGATCCCAGGAGATCTCCTGAAACCACAGGGTTGACTCACGACTACAGTGTAACAGAAAATAATAATCTGCTCAGCTGGATTCGAACCCGAGTCCTTGAAGTTAGTACCCACACTCCCTTACAAAAAGATTTACCATTTTTTTTTCCAACCCTTACTACTAACAGGGTATTAAGTAAAAGAAATATATACATAGCTTGGAAATGATTGTGTTCTTTGATTGCCAGAAGGACATTTCAAGGCAGATAGTTAAAGTCCGTTCCGTGCGGAGGAGCTTAGACTGAAGCCTCAGTCAGGACATCGAACAAGGAGACGGTTTCTCGCAACCTTCTAGGTCCTATAAATATTAAATGGATAAGATTGCTTTATCTATAACAATTATGATAAGATTACATACATCTATAAAGTATTTAAAGTGTATCGGATGTGTGAAACTCGATTATTTACTTCGATTATTTTTAATTTAACCCTGGTATTCGATATTAAGTTCGTTAAAATACCCGAAAACGTTTCATGGCACGGGAGACTCGGCCACTCAGAGAATTTGATTTGATTGAAGTGTTTAATTGGAATTGTGGAATTCCGATCAATATCGGTTCAGAAACTTATGTTTTATAAGTAAGTTATTTTTACTTTGTTTATCATATAACAGTTTCAGTAAAACTTTGATGCTTAAAATAATCACCCAGATAGTCTATTTGCAAAATCACAAAATTAAGAGAGATTTTTACAACGTCGAATAAAAATGATGTTTTCAATACTGCATCCCACCTATCATTTTTTTATGATCATATTTTTCTTTTATTATATTATTTATTTATTTTTATGTGTAGAAAGTTTATAAGATAAGCTATGTTACAAACAAAAGATTAGTAACTGTCTGTAAATTATATTTTAAAAGAAGGGAGTCGGAAAAAAATACGATAGAAAAGTCAGCTGGAAGAAAAATATTAAAGCAAAAGGATGCCCTTATTAATTCTTCGAATAAATTAAATTTTCAAAAGGATTGAAACGGAATGAAGAGCAGTAAATATTTATCTGACCCCGAAAATTAGCAGTTAGATTTTATAAAAATTAAATCTTTTATCATTTCTGTTACTTTGGGTCGATGAGGTTACTAAGGTTGGATTAAACTTTTGTTCTTTTCTCTTGCTTCCTTTTAAATTAAAAAATAAATAAACGAAATCAAGAAGTATCTGGCATTCGAAATCCTACATTGCCCTCCCTACAAGTGTCAACGAGTTGTGATTCCAGTGAAAATCATCGATTTATTTAGATAATATTAACAACAATAAAAATGCCTAAAATAATTGGAGCAAATGTTGCATTCCTGACCCCCCTCCCCCGATGTCAGTTTGTCTTATCTAAATGTTTACACTAAGTATACTTATGTACACTAAATTATAAGTCTCGTAAACTAAGAGTTCTGGATAAATATCTATTAGTGGAGTTAGTTCAAATATCATTGGTAACCAAATTATTTTCGGTTATAGCTTACTCAAGAGAACTGTTTTTCTGTTTGAGAAAACCAATTATGATTGTGATAAAAAAGTAAGTATATAGTAAATATGCTTTATTTAGTTATTTCACTTTATCTTTGGATTTAGTAACTTTGATAAATTACTAATTCGTAGAAAGAGGAAAGACCTAAATTAAATGCACTGAAGAAATAATGGCTTAAGATTAATAGATATGGTTGGCTTAAATAATTTTTATTTTCAAAACCTCTTTATTTTTCATTTGAATACAAAAATACAATAATACAAAAATACAATTATAT
>NW_027115705.1:665100-694644 GCF_000696795.3 Halyomorpha halys | reverse complement strand
CCATATTAAATATCAATATTTGAAAACATTTACTTATATTGAGCTGCATTATATAACTCTCTTCCATTTTTTTTATTTTTTTATTTAATGATAAAGATTAAAATCTGCCACAACCTTGGGTAATACCTAGTAAATGATAAATTATCACTTTCATACGAAAATTAAAAAAAAAAAATTAATTGAAAAATAATTGTATATAAATAAAACCTCTATATGTAGAGGTATATAAACATAAAGTTAAATAAAAAAAAACTGAATCAAACAATGTGCAGGAACAAAATAAACATAAAATTAAAATATATATATATATATATATAAATACTACAATCTTTATATGTATGTAAATATAAAAATAAATAAAATAAAAATAATTAAACTATTATGCATGGAGTAATAAGAATAAAGTAAAAAAAAGAAAGATATGGAAAAATAGTATATATAAATAAACATAATAAAACTATGTTCATTAAGAAAAAAGAATAAAATATAACGCTCTCATAAACGAAGATTCGGCATCATTAAATTTATATATAGCGGGAAAGGTTTAGGTATCGTTGGTAATCAAAAGTTTTAAAAAACAAAGATAAAAATAAAGTAATTTGCAAATTTTTTTTATTGTTTGGCTTACCATATAAATATTTGGATTTAGTAACTTTGATTAATTACTAATTTAAAAACAAAAATTAAGGAAGTGAGTAAAACACATGGAAGGTTTCGCGAGATTAAATTAATAAATACTGCTGGTTAAAGAAACATTCGACAAATAAGGTATTTTTTAGGGAAAATAATACCTACTCTCAATAATTACTTCATACAAACGGTTTCTAATTTAGTTTCATTACCCTCTCCTATTTCGAGTGGTATCATATAGTTTCACCGTAAAGGTTCACACTTGCTGATCGCAACTACCCCGATAATAGTTCATGAGTCAGACAGAGCCATTGGCGGTATCTCAGCCAAGCAGAAATCCTCCGACACGGATCAGTGGTTTTAGCCCAACGAATGGCCCTAAACTGCCCTCGCTACCAAGTAATGCAAGTCCTCACTGTACTAGGGATTCCGTCAGGGCATTAAACAAGGGCGAGGAAATTAAACTGAGACCTCGTTACGAGGGAGTGTATCAGCTCTCATGGAAAGTTATAGCGAACTATTCAATGAGGTTATTATACTCAAAATTGCTTGTGAATGCTGTTCAGATGGTCGGTTTACTAAATTTTTCGAAATAGGGCGATTATCAAAGAAATAACTGAACTCCACTAAGTTTGGAAATTCAATCTTTCTTTTTTATGTTCTACCAATCTGGCCTATTGGACCTTACATTAAATAATTTTAGTTAATTTTAAGAATTGACAATGCGGGAGTTTAGTTTCGTCCAAAAGACATCCTTAACCATTTAAAATTTTATAATTATGGAATAATTTTAAATAATAAAAATTAATTGTTTAATAATTATGGAATAGTTTTAAGTAATAGAAATTAATAGTTTAATAATTATGGAATAATTTTAAATAATAAAAATTAATAGTTTAATAATTATGGAATAATTTTAAATAATAAAAATTAATAGTTTAATAATTATGGAATAATTTTAAATAATAAAAATTAATAGTTTAATAATTATGGAATAATTTTAAATAATAAAAATTAATAGTTTAATAATTATGGAATAATTTTAAATAATAAAAATTAATAGTTTAATAATTATGGAATAATTTTAAATAATAAAAATTAATAGTTTAATAATTATGGAATTATTTTAAATAATAAAAATTAATAGTTTAATAATTATGGAATAATTTTAAATAATAAAAATTAATAGTTTAATAAAAGTTATAATAATCTTAAATAAAAAGTTAAGAATTAAAAAAAAAAACTATCATTTATAGAATTAATAAATTTAATAACTGTCAATCTAGCTTCATAAAGTGTGTGCTCTTAGTTGTATAGAAACATGGCGGTCGAGCGTGAGTCTGAACAAATCGCTTCCTTGCACAACCATTGGTCTAGTGACTGTTTCCTTACAAAGTACTGCACACCTGGCCCTTCATGGTTTGTAGTAGTACAGATTTATTTATTTTTTTAATAACTGTCTTTATAATAAAAAATATAATTTGAAATACAAATAAAATAGAATAAATAAGAGATAAATACAAAGACCATATCAGAAGGTCTTGAATTGGTCTGAACTTTAATCTTCGAGATGAAGTGGGATTTTTTCAGTGTGTGCCTTTGCACCTTGAACTGCGGGTAACTGGGAAGGGAATTTTGCATAACGCTTTTTGATTAATTCATCTATTGATTCAAATTTTAGTTAAACGATGCAGATAACGATTTCTGATAAACAGGGGGGGGGGAGGGATTATTTACTGTGATTCTTAGAACAATTAGAATCATTGTAATTCTTTTGGCAATTTTTTACAGTTTAAGTTCAGTTAGGTCTAAGAGAAAAAAACGTTTTAAGAACATTTTTGAATGTTGAAACTGATCATCCATTTCGTTAAGTATTGTTTTAGAGCATAGGGATGGTTCTACAATATATTTCTGGATAATATGCTATTTAGTTGGAACAAAATTGCTGTATCGCCAACAAACATATAGGGAATCCGATCAAAAGTGATGCGAAATTTTACATTTTGTCCCGGCCTTTTTCTAATAAATTATTGAAGAAATGACTCTGAACCTAGAGAAAGAAGGTACAATTAAATATGTAGCTATCCATTAAGGAGTCCTGAAAATACTTGAACGGCATGTGTAATATACTCAAACCGAACACAAACAAAAACTCTCCTACTTGTGAGGGGTTAGTAATGATAGCCTTCTGATCAAAACGAGTAGATGATAGTAGCTATTTGAGACCGCCACCCGCTGTGTAGTAATGAGAATATGGCGGTGGGGTGCTGCGAATGGCAACTTCCTCATCGCTTGGGTTCGGTTGAGCATTGTGTATATAACCTTCCGGTCCTTCAGGGAGTAATCCATATCGATACCAACAGTAATGACAAAAATGAAACATTTCATCAATATATGGAATAATTCCATAAAAATAGGAATCATTATCCATTAAGGTAAAATGAATCTTTTCTAAAGAGATTTCAAGATGTTAGAAAAAAACTCCGGCGTTTTTTTATGGTTTCTCTTCAAGGAAAAGCGAATGAATAAAGATTTTGTCCGTTCAGAATTGTAACAGCAGCTTCTGAAATGAAATATACTTGAATAATAAAGTATTTTATTTATTTATTTATTTTTTATTTTAGTCATTTAAAAAATTAAATCTAATATGGTACGACCAGATGACAACATTTATCGATCGGTGCTAAAATAACACATAAAAATGATAGAGAAAGTGAAATGTAAGTATTACAGTTTAGACTATTGGGTCGTTGTGGAGGCTATATAATTTTTAAGCTTGGTAAGCACAATATTAATTGATCTGGAGTGATACGATTAAGAATTTAATTAACTACTACTAAAATGAAAATAAAATAACTAAAGTAAAAAATCAAAAATCAAATAATAATATATAAGAAGATGGTCAGGGTTGCGGTCAAAGGAGAAACAAAAATAGTTTACAACTATTTATTTTCCGACGTTTCGCCCCACTTTGCAGGGCTAAAAAGATGCATATTTTTTAAAAATTGACCGCAACCCTGACCATCTTCTTATATATCAATTTTTACGGTCAACTATATATACATGTATAAAATAATAATAATTAACAAAAACTTTAATTAAATAAAATAAATAATAATTATAATACAAGGAGAAGATGGTTGGGGGTGCGGTCAAAGTGAAACACAAATAAGTTGGTGTAACCTATTCAATTGTGCCAACGTTTCGGCTTGAGTTTTTAGCCTTCTTCAGAGCTGTTAGCTTGAAAATCAAACGCCAGCTTATTTGTGTTTCACTTTGACCGCACCCCAACCATCTTCTCCACGTACGTCATCCACGGTCAAGTATATCTCATAATTAATAATAATGAAATTTTGTAGGATTGTTTCAAAAGATTGTGAAGTGAATAATAAAGCTGCAAATTTACAAATAGTGCATTAATATAATAATGAAAATAAAACAAGATCATACAGAATATGATAAAAACAAAGATGAAGTGTATGGAATTGGATTCAGAATCTATATACAAAAAGAAAAAGTGAGTTTCTCTATCTAAGAAGGTGCTTCTATCAAAACATTTCATAAAACAGACGAAATTATCTTCAGTATCTCGATGAGTTTGCAAGAAAAAAGCATTGTGCATTTGACGTTATTAGAGAATCCTTGGCTCGATATACGGATGTTTAAACGTACGCTAACATGAAAATTATCAAAATTCAATTAAACAGCATACAAGCTTAGATGAAAATTATGATTATACAAAATTTTATGACAAAATACTACATTCTTGTCATTAATTAAAATTTTTAATAATTACATATTAATAATAAAATTAAATATGAACTGCTACAACTCGTGAAGGGTTAGGGGTGCAGTACTTTGTAAGGAAGTAGACCGACGGTAGTGCAAGGAGGTGATATGGTCAGAATGAAGCGTACCCATTTCTTCTCGAAGGGCTCCCGTATCCACAGGGTTGACTTTCAGCTAAATGGAATATGGTTCGGGTGCGGTCAAATAAAACTATTAGTAAAAACTATTTTAATTGTGCCAACGTTTCGCCCCATGTTGTTTCGTCAGTGCTGTTTCGAAAGAAGTCAAAGTCAGAGTGATTATAATTACCTACTAAATAATTACGTACCAGAGTCAGATTCGAATCTGGGTTCTTGGAGTTAGAAGCACCGTGCCTTACCACTATGCCACCCGCTCCCCCACATTTGATTATATAGAGATTATTGTCTATAAAGAGATGTATTGATTATTCAATAAACTATATGCAATAGAATTATTCATTAAAGTATAACCGTGTCTTTTATAAATTTTTCGACGCCATTAATGGTGAAGTGGGTCCTTTAGCTTCTGAAGTTTGTCGACATTTGCGCTAAGCGATCTCAGATATTTTTAAAACTTTGACAAGTTTTATTAGGTACATGTTTTGTAGTTCCGCGCAACGAAATCTAATTTAACCAGATGTTCATCAGTTATTTTCGAAATGTTTAACATTAGTCAACTATGTTTTCCTTAAAGAACCGGCAGTATAAGAGTATTCGATACTTCGAAATAGTTTCATATTCTGGAAAGCATTCGTGTAACATTCTATATTGTTGATCCTTATAATGATTGGCTCATATGCACGAATCTGATTGGAGAAATGAGAGTTGCAGAAATTTAGATTTTTTTTTTAGTTTATTGTTATAGTTTTTTTGTATGGTGGAAAAAAGTCGCAAGAGAGTGTTAAGTGAATGCACTCTATTTTTGGGTAACAAAAGGGATTTTAGGGATTTAGGCAGGTAACACCTTTCCCATTCACAGTGGTTGCTCAGCGTTGGCTAGCGTACGTTATTACAGTGAGTAACCTGTGCAAACGAATCTTCACAACCTTCTGTTAAGTGATGGTAACTTTTTAGACATTTACTTTCTATGTATTTATTTATTGTGAAGTTTAATTTATAATGTTACAGATAACTGGTTACATATATTTTATACGCTCCTTAAATTTATTTAGTTTCCAGCATTCGAAACCAGTCTTAACTAATAATGATATTGAAATCATGTAATAATTATTTATTTAATATTTCTCCTTACTTAAACTTTTTAAATATTTCCTTCTGATAAATTTGCTGTAGTTACAAACTGTTTTGATTTCAGAGTTTGTTAAAATAATTTTCTTTCATTTTATAGATTATTTTATTATTTATAATATATTTTAATTTATCAAGCATTTATTTACTATGTTCGCTATGAATTTCAGGTTTTTACTTGATATTTCAAAATGGTTGGTCATTTTTATAATTTTTTCTATTTTTGTATTTTCCACTAAAAAAATTAACTTTTCATCACTTCCTTAACTTCTGAAGAAGGTTTTGGGTAGTTAGCTCATAATCCACTTCATTATTCTACCAAAATAAATATATAATGAACAGTTTTTAAAAAATCATGTTGGGAATTTCAAATAAATAAGTATTAAGATTAATTATAAGTTGTGTATTTATAATTTACTGTTCGCATAGATTATTTTACAATTATATATCAATAAAAAAATTTAAAAAATTGGGATTTGGTCAAAAATTAAAAAAACAAATTATTCTATTTTTTTTTGTCATATCTTATATAAAGAATATATGTAAAAAAAAAGTTAAAACAACTTTTTATATTCAATTTTATAACAATTGGTTATTGTTTAATTAGGCAAGCAATTTTTTTTTATCTTCTTGAATTATTTATAAATGAATTAATTATTTCTATGTACTATATTTATTTAGTGAGTTTCTTCATTAACTGAAGTCATCGTTATCTGTAGTTAATCAAAGAGTTATATTGCAAAAAAGTGTTCACCTAAAATGTATACTATATAATTAAAATGGTACTATTTTTTTTACGTTAGCCCACTATAACTCTATGGTCTAAATCATTTATTTGTTTAGAACCAGATCCATTCGAGAAAAATGTTAAAATCAATATGAAATATGGCTTTTATGCTTGTTGCGTGCTTTTAAAAAGTTAAGGTCATGTCAGAAAAATTCTCTCAATTTATTATTTTCCGCAACTGGAAAGAAATAGAAATCAATTTTCTTTACTAAATTTGGGTTTTCTAATATCCGTGGGCATGTTGATTCTTGAAAATATTTAATAGCTAAAATAGCCTTGATGGAATTAATAAAATTGTTATTAAAACTTTGCAGATATAGATTACTTGTTAAATATTTTTAGCAGATTTCATCTTAAAAAAAAAAAAAGTTCCTGTAGACTACTGCTAATTCTCTACTGAATAGGATAAATTTGATAATTGTTGTTTTAAGTAAATCTCATGTTTTACTGAATTGGAAGCAGTAATTCTATTAGCTCTTCAAAGTAATTGTTTCTATTGCAAAATCGTAAAGTAATTAAAATTTCTTTTAAGAAGTATATTTTGGATTAGTTAAATCTATTATAAGGTGCTTACGAATGAATTGATTGCGAAAAGTTTTAAATTTTCTAAAAATAATAGCGAAAAACTATTAAACATGTGAATGCTAAAGATAACTCAAATCTAGAAGAACTTATACATTTAATAATCTTTAATTTCTTGTAGATGGAGTCGAGGGTCTTTTGAAACTGGTTTAGATGATTTTGGTTTCAGGTTAGTCAAAAAGTGGTATAGAATTAGGTTTTTTTAGTGTTGGTAATTTTTTTTCTCGAGGTGTTGTTAAGCCTCAAATACAACAATAAAATTCTTATGGACTGTTGTCTGATGCCAAACAGAAAATCAGGAAATTTATGTTTTGCGTGTTTATAAGTAAATGACTTTTATTATTTCGGTTATTATGAAACTATTTCATAATCAAAAACCTAAATTTCGAAAAAAACTAAATTTAGAGAAAAAAGTAGAATTTGTCTTTGTTTAATGCTTTTGAAGGATCTTTAAATTCTTTATTTTCCAAAAAACAAAACTTTATTTGAAGAACGGCTTAAAAAAACCCTTTCAAATGGTTTTAAAATATTCAAGCTATACTTATTTTTGAAGAAAATTGCATTGACCTTTTTATGAACGTTTTTGTTGCTTTTACTATTAGTATCATCTCTTTAAAAGAGGAATTTACACATACCGAAAATCCTGATTCCACACTACACTTTGGCAAATTTGGGGCAAAATCTGGACCAACCTGAAAATAAACCTCGACTACACTTATAGTTATATAAATCAAGATCATCTGAGTAGAAGTTTTTATAGAAGTAGACTTTCTTTGGCTCAACAGTAACTTAAGAAAAACATACACAAGTGAAATATGTTTTGTTAAAAAAAAAAATTTGTCTGTAAGACTGGTTTCCTAAAGTGAATTTTATCTTCTTAACTATGGTGTTATTGGGGCATAATTACTTTGGAAAATTTTTGAGTGATCGCTTCTTATTTAGAAGACTAAATGACGCTCAAAAAAAGCAACCCAAAATTTCAGTATTATCCCTTTACGATGAGAATCTGAACATGGTCTCTATGAACTATTTTTGTTGCAGATCTGGGCTCTGTTTCATAATGAAAGCTAATAGTATTAGTTCATAGTTCAAGTGAAGAAACTAGTGTAGTAATAATACTAATACTTATTTTTTTCATGATAGGGATGACTATTAGTGATATTATAGAAATTAAAAAATACTAAAGTACAAGTTACTATTGTACAAGTCTGTGTAATTTAATTAAGATAAATCTACAAGACTAATAGTGTTAGTTTATACCTTATTGTGAAACAGGGCCAAGGTGTTAAATCACCTACTAATCTATGGTTATATATATATATATTTATATATTTATATATATTTGTATTATTTTTTTAGATATGGTAAATCCATCAGGGAACTATTTGTTATTGTATATGTATGTACATACATTTTTTATACATATATTTATTGCATAAATATATACTATATAGTTTTGGGATCCCCCTTATGCAATATATTTTCATGATACTAATTGTATTTTACAAATTTCTCTATTTAGCTTTTTTGTAAAACAAACCGCAGAGGAAAAAACAAAAATTATTGAATTCAAATAAAATACATAGCATTGGATAGAATACAATACATATCATTGATTTATATTTGCATTAATATGTGTTTAATTATTTTGTGTTTATATCTATCTACGTGTTGTAGTATAGTGTAATTTCCTATCTCTGTGATTAGAGGGTGCAATGAGGTGGGGTTAAACGCTATATTTAATTCAGTGTGCATTTTAGATATTATATTGTAATATGGATAGTTATTTACGATTCTTTTTTTTTTCCTAGATAGATTTATTTATTGATAGATATTACAATCTGTCACACAGTTGTGGGCAATAGGTAATAGTGATGAGTGATCTCATACATACTAAAAAAAAAAAAAAATAAAAAAAAAATAAACAAAAAAAATAAAAAGATAATAAAAAAAACTCTCTTAAAATATATACAAACTAAAGAATAGACAAGATAAACATAATCAAACTATCTGTATGAAAAATAAATAAATAAAAAAACATAATGATAAAATAATATTTACGATTCTGAAACATTTGTTTTCAAAATTATATTTATTTTATATTGGTTGAACTAGTAAAGCGCCGTATGGGGCAAGCATAAGTTAAGGTGGGTCTTAGTACCGCTTTATATAGTATACATTTATATCTACTGGATAATTTTGATTTTTTATAATAGTTTGGATTCGTTTAATAAAAGTTTTTCCTTGTGTTTTCCAATTTCGAATTGATGTGGTGGTTAAATAACAGTTTATAGTCTAAAGTGACTTCCAAGTATTTAACTGTTTCTGCAAAGGGGGTATTTATGTAGAATTTACATGCTTTTAAAGCCTACTATACATATTGTTTATTTCAGATATGTATGAATCGTAGAACAATTTTTATTACAACCTGAATAAATTTTACATAAAAAATTCTATAAAAAAAAAAACACTAAACTATAAACTAAATGAAGAAATATATCAGTACTATCAATCGGAGAATTATATTACCCTTTTATAGTTTGTCAGTCTAAAAAAATTCTATGCAAAAAAAAAAAAATTAAAAAAGAAAACAATAAACTAAATGAAGAAATATATCAGTACTATCAATCGGAGAATTATATTGCCCTTTTATAGTTTGTCGGTCGTTTAATCTCAATTTTGCTATAAATAAATATTTGTCTTTTCCTCATTACTCAACAAATGGAATGCTTTGAGGTCATTTGTAAAATGAGCATTCTCCTAGTTCCTATTTAAAACATAGAAGGGCACAGCCTGCAGCGGTGACTGAGTGCCGATGCGCACTGCTCCAATTACTGAGAATGCTTGGCACAGCTCATTCCTCATGGTGACAGCTCTCTTCTTCCCTCTAATACTTCTCTGCAATTTCGCTCAACATAAGCTTGTTCGTTACTTCATTTTATGTGACTATTTGCATGTTTTGCAACCTCATCAACGACATGAGCAAGCAATTCAAGTATATTTTCACTAAATATCTCACTAAGTGAAACCCAATGTACAAAGAATAACTACTGTCAGGAAGTAGAGTTATATAATGTTTTGTCTGTATCTTTTTCTGGCCAAATTCAAAAGTGAAAATTAACATATAGTAAATTTTTTTAAATTCTAGAAATCGAATATTAATTGAAATATCAAAAAAAAAAAAAAAAAAAATATATGCATATACCTTGATGGAAAATGATTGTGCTCGGCAACTTCTATTTAGTTTTGGTCTGAAAAATATTTGTTATCATATAAAATAAAATAAATATATATACCATAATGGGAAATCATTGTACTTCAGCCACTTCCATCGAGTTCTGGCCTGAAAAAGTCCTGGCCTGTATATTATAAAATAAAAGAAACAAAACAATTAAATAAATAATATATAAAAAGTATAGGCAATCCTTCTCGCCCGGACCTGCCCCACTAAGACCCCTCGGGGAGCGACGGTCCTGTATCACTTTTGAAATATTTGTTTAGGACGAGAAGAGTAGACTTAAGCTAATTTAATCGAGCAATATTTAAAAAGCGCATGAAAAAATTTAAGAAAGCATTTCTTATCCTGTGTAATAGAAAGTCCTTTGATTGCATGAAATGTTTTAGAGTTAAAATCAATTAAAATTAAAGTGGATATTGAGGTCAACTGATATAGACTGTGGGCACCATAAATATTATATTGTTCCAATTTCCAGCTTTATTCAAAACTTAATCTCTTTTTTCTGATATTTTGATAACCGTTATGTAGAATATATTTTTATTGTTAATTTTTATTTATTTATTTTATTATGTTATTAACAAACGGATCCCTAAAATGTTGATTAAAACTGAACCGACGGGTAAAACGTCCGAGTGGTTGACCATAGCTTTGGTGGGAGGAATGCCATTGTCGACTGATCTGATAGATTTGGATTTGGATGGGCATTGGGTTTATATGTGTAGCCAGCGATTGTTTGGGCATCGAACCTTTGAGTTCGCCAAGCCTTTATTATTTTATTACTTTAGATTTACAGTTTTAATCTTCTACAATATTCGCTATGTTATTTCTATTCTTAATCTGAGGAAAACTTTTATTTTATATTTTATTGTGAATTTTTATACTGGAACGTAGAAGTGTGTAGTCACAGTTTAATGAGGATTAAATTACGTTTCGCTGATTGTAAAATAAGTTGAAGAATATATATAAAATATTCTTTCAAGTATGTAATCAACTGGATTCAATCATTCAATAGCCTGCTGTGAATCCCTCTTTTATTTTATACGTTAAAGAAAACTTTCAAATGAAATCCCCAAGCTTTTTTTTTTATTACTTTTATGATTCCAATTTATTTTTACCATTTCATTAAACGTAATTCTACCTTTTCAAATTTAATTAAACTTCGTTAAAAACATCAAATTTAGGAAATCGTTTAGTGAATGATGTAGGAAGTGTTCGTTATAGAATTCTTTTTTTTTAAAAAAAAAAATCTTTGCCCATTAAAGTCTTAATCTCATTAAAACTTATGAAATCACGAGTTAAAAAAAAAAATAACCCCGTCTCTATTGGCAGCTTTACTGGTTGTTTGCAGTACCAGTTAAGGGGGAGTTCTAACGAGTCCATTACCGGTTACTAAGAGATATTATAAAATTCTTCGTATTATATAAAATATAATATTTAAATTTAATTACAATCGTTGTTTTTGTTATAATAAATGGCTCTTGAAAAGAAGTTTTGAAAACTACAACTTTCCTCATAATCTCTGCTGGTTTCAATTCCTCCTCTTAACAATCACGTATACTGGTAGATCGACTACATTCTCTATTACAAGTTTTCAGGTTTATGTTGGATTTATTCTTCTGCATTTCGTCCACAGTGGAGGATGTCACATTTATTTTTAAAAGTGCAAAACGGATATTTGACGATTTTTTAAAAATATTTCGTCTAATTTAGCGTTATAAATCAAATTGATTGATCAAACTTTTACAGGGATGCCATATAATTCCACGATTGAATCTTTCCGATTCTAATATACAATCTTAAGATGTTCAGGGATGCGGCTAAGAAGGACCTTAATAGTAATCAACTATTTATTGATTGCTTTCGTTTCGAGACACAATCAGCGCTCTTCTGATTAGTGCACAGCAAAGAACAAAGGGACTTAAAATTCGAGGCGCACTAACGAGAAATAAATTGTGAGTGATGAATCGCTTGTTTCAGAAAGATTGAATTTCTGAAGTTGGCCATTTTAGTAACTCAAACAAAATTAATTAAGTTGAGAAATGGTACGAATATATTTTCTAAGGATTAATTTAAATATCCACCATTCTTCAGAAATTAAGCGGTTTAGCCTTGCTTCTGAATCCAGGTTACTAAGACTCCGTAACATCTTGGCGTTCACGGCTTCTTGCTGAACCAATAACTTCAACTTATTCCACAGATTATAAAAAAAACATGCCTATTTCTAGAATTTTTTGACCTATTAAGGTAATAAAATATTCCTGACCAATATTTAACCAGACTAATCCATTAGATACAAATCTTTACGTATGTCTCCATTGGATATTATGTTACCTCCCTGAATGTTAGATATCATGGAGTTCTTTACCTTTATGATATTTTTTTTTGGTTTATAATGACGCTTGATTAATGCTATAGAAACGTACAATTCCCACTTCACTTACTCTCTTCAACATCCGAGCCTTTTAAAATTCAGCCGAAGTGGATGGCCCGCTGTTAGAGCTGTCGTAACTCTGTTAGCAGTTGCGGGAGATCGTGCTTCTGTTAAAGAAATTATAAACGAGGACTGTTGCTGCCTGGGGTGAGAGTTCTGTTTGAGTTGGTAACTCAGGCCATCTCTATGTTAATGCCCGTCCCGTTTGTCGGATCCACTTCCTCGCTACTTTCGGAGATGAAATGGGTTTCATTAATTACAGTACGGCTCCAGATAAACCACATCGTCTAACCCGGTTAGCATAAAGAACGACGTACACCTGATGCGGACATTGTACGCTGTATGGATGGTCGGGTTCTAGACTTTTATGGGTTATCGTAGGTCCAGCTGTGCAGGCCCCTGTCACGTAGGCTCCAGAGGCATGTCCTGCCATGTTTAGAGCTCTCGCCATATTCTGCATCGTTATATCTTTGAAGATACATTAGGTCATAAAGGAGAATAATTTTTCTTATCTGTCGTGTACATATATTCTTTCCTCAAATTATATAAAAAGAAAAAAAGTTGACAAATTTTTTTTGTATATTCATTTATTTGTAATATAAATATTATTACTTTGTATTATCTTTTTCTGGAATAAATTGCCCTATTATGACTTCTTTACTGTATCTCAACATCCTAACAACGTTTTATGTATGAAGAAGATAATGATATTGAGTAAAAAAAGGACAGCTATTTATTTGCCTTACTTATGTAAGTACAAAATTAGTTGTATAATTATTAAAATATATCTAAATAACTAAAATAATTATATTTTCAAATTCGCTTTATAAATTTTAACAACTTTTTAATGTGCATTAGTTTTTATTTTTATAAAACAATTAACTGGAGAATTATCTTCAATAGAAAGAAAAAAAAAATTTTAATTATAAACATATCTTTGAAATACTTAGAAAAAACTTGAATTTTACCATTACCCTACTGAAAATTTTATTGTTTTTTAATTTTAAATTACATAATTTTCATTATTTATTTATTTTAATATTATATTCTACAATAGTCAAGGTCTATAAGTAGTACTTGTAAAGCAAGGAAAATTCACTTTTTTTTTCAAATTTTATATATATATCACTGTATGTAATAAATTTTTATTTTATTCATTTTGGTGAGGGGTTTATAGTTACATTACAATAAAAAGGATGTCCGCCTTCTTCTACTTATACTGAACATTAAGGAACTCCATCTATGTATGATATTTATTCCCAAAAGTTTGAATGCCATAATTGTTTAAAATAGGAGATTCCTTTTCTTCAGTTTCCTTTAATTTAGTCATACAATACTTCATCAGAAAGGTAATTCAGGCTGGAGAAAGGTAAGTAGGAGATAGTGTTATCGGCGTCGAATTATTTATTGTGAAAAAACTTTTTATAATCCAGGAAAGCTGGTTATGCCTCTCTTTCACATTTGGATTCATCTGTCACCCTATTATATATTCCTAATCCAGTTGAAGTTATCTCTTTATATTTCTAGAGTATATGAGCCGTTATTTAATTAATTAATCCATTAACTTTAAATGTTTTCAAATAATGAGATGTAGATAGTTGACCGTAGATTAATAAGTGGAGAAGATGGTTTGGGAGTGCGGTCAGCAAAAAAAAACAAAACAAAAGATAACACAAATAAATAAAAAAATATTTATTCGTGCCGACGTTTCGACCTGAGTCTCAGGTCTTCATCAGGGATACAAAGCAATAAGAGGTAATAATACAATGTATTTCTTTTCAATTTTATGTTTCTCTGAATGATAGTTTTTACCTATTTTTGTTTTATAGCCTTGATGAAGACCTGAAACTCAGGTCGAAACTTCGGCACGAATAAATAATTTTTTGTTTATTTGTGTTTTTTTTTTTCATCGCAGCCCTCGACCATCTTCTCCACTCTTTTCAAATAGTTGGATATGTTTGCAACTGTGTGATTTAAATAGTAAAAAGGTGTTCTGATAGTCTTGGATACCTGAAAACTCCAGGGCCCTGTTTCATAATAAAGCACAAACTAATACTACTAGTCTTGTCGATTTAACTTAATACAATTACACTGACTTGTACAATAGTAACTTGTACTTAAGTACTTTTAAACTCCTGTAATATCACTAATAGTCATCCCTATTATGAAAAAAATAAGTATTAGTGTAATTAACACGTTTTTTCTATACTATTTTGAACTAATACTATTAGCTTCCATTATGAAGCGGAGCCCAGGTGAGACTTACGCCACTTTTGCAGTCAATGGTTCATATGATTCATGTGAGCCTTATATCAAGACCCCAAGAAACATCGTGTTCCGTAGTTTTTATTTCAGCTCAAAGGAACACGACTTATATTTCCTTGTATTGTAGGAACCAGATTGGTCACTTTAAGATTAAGTAATTTTTTATATTGTTATATTGTTACGTCGACCCTTGGGATTGAAGAGATATCTCCGTATAGCACTCTATACTATCTATACGACCAGTCCATAAGCCGTGCACTTGACTGGGCCATTGAGCTCGTTAGTGGACCGGCCCTCATCTGTTAATTTATTCCAGTACTCCAGCCCCCTCCTGTTAGCAGCTCTTGTTCACTTTATTGGCCGCCCATCAGAGCGGTAGTAGGATGCTCAATTAATATGTCAGTAGTTCTTAAGGGTGTGTATTTAACGGCTGTGAACCTCCTGGATCGTCCCAATTTATGGACCTGTTCTCTTGATAATGGTATCGCCCTGATTCTCAAATATTTTATAACTTCATCCTCTGCCATAACATCTATGTTATATCTATACTCTAGTAATGATACAGGTATTTAATTTTAATTAATATACATAACCCTCTTATACGCAGCTAGTAGAAGTAAAGTAAACAAACCCGGAGTAAAGTAAAATTGATAATTACACCCGAAAACAATTTTACTAAATGTATACAACTGGATTCGAACCCAAGTCCTTGGAATTAGTAGCACAGTGCCTTACCAATAAGCTACTCGCCTCCCATATCTATCCAATATTTCTTTTTTCTATAATAAAATTGACGTTTCAGTCGGTTTGAATCCTTGTTCGTGTTGAGGGTTTGATCTTGACAATTTTAACAATGTGGCAATAAATGATAAATATAATTTGTTTCATTTTCTGCTATAAACTATCTTATTTAACTTACTGAACTAAATTTAATAAAATTTGTTGTAAAAGGTAGTGCATATGATTTTTTCAATAATAGAAATTAAAAAAAAATGTAATTATATTTATTACAGCTTTTTTAAATCCTCTTATTTTATTTTCAGGTCAGTAATGAAAAAACAACAATACAATGATGCTTAGTTCGTTTATTATTCAAAAAAGAATTTTTTTAACATTTTAAATGTTATAATTACAAATTTAAAACTTTTTATATATTTCAAAATTTGTAACTCCCAAAAATACTAGTGTATATTAAATGCTGAAAGGGAGACTGTCCCACCGATACGTTCAAGAAAGATTATATGAATTAACCACTACTGTATTTTAACTTTCTAGTAATGCTGTCAGGATAAGTGAATTAAAAATAATTTATTACACTTTTTTTTTAATTTTATTAATTTAAAAATTCATATACAGAGCTTTTTACAACAATTTTTATTATATCCGACATCCTAGTTTGTTTTCTACCTCTTTTATCAATATATTTTTATAACGACACTTTTTTTAAAAATATTTAAAAATAAAAGGGAATCTCTTAGCATTATCAACTATATTTGTCTCATCGTATTCAAAGGAATTGGACTTTGTCCTAAATTATATTCTGTTGTTTTTTTTTTTGTTTTTTTTTAGCTTTCCCCATATTTAATAACCCTTCTATTATCTAGTCTATATCTATATCTAGTCTATTATTTTTCTCTTCCTAAATCAGTTTAGTATTTTTCGTATCAGATATTTTATATAAAGAAAAGGGCAATATTAGATAGTAACACAATTTCATTTGATCCTGTTCTCCCAGCATAGTTTAATTTATCTTTCAAAGTTGAAGGTAGGTTTTGTTGATAATCTTGGGAGTCAGTTCAATTTGTTAAGAAGAAAAGTAATGTAATTAATATTAATGCATAAAATTATATAGTTCTTTCTATAGTTGGCTTGAGCAAATAGCCCGTATTCGAAAAGACTATTTTAGTGAATATGACAAATCCATTATCTACTAGTTAATGGACTAAGGGCCGAAACGTCAGAGAGAATATAAACGATGTTGGGAGTATAGGATCTAATAAAATTGTAATTTTTATTAAAATTAACTACTCTCAAACATTGATAAAAAAATATTTTATTAGAGACTGAAAATATTAGACCTAATATTCATAAACAATTTTTTTTGAAAAATACTAATCACTGGAGATTTACAATATTAAATTGTTTCTTTCCTATATAGGATTAAAGTTTATAATACATTTTTTTATTATTTTGGTCAAAATAAAAAATATTTGGAATAAATTGGAATAGCTTCATTTTATAAAAAGGTTTCCATTACTAATATATTATTTTTACTTTTTATTAAATAAAATTCACGTTTTGCATTGGTTCAGTTTGATGGGATATAAACCAAACAGTATTTTTTAAATTAAAAAATAAACGAAATATTATTAAAACAAAGCTGTAAAATTTTAAAGAACATTATCTTAATGTTAAATATTCACATTCAAACTAGAGTTTCTTGATTAACAGGGTTCTGCCCTATTTTAATTACGCTGAGGGGTTAATTCTTCGTTTCGTGGGACCATGATTAAAATAAAAGTTAACCTTCAAGGCCTGGGTTCGGAAACGCGCCGCTGCAGTCACTAGCGAGATAAGTTGGCGCTTTAACTCGGTCGGCCACAAATATTACCAGATGGTGGGCCTTGGTTAAATACTATTTTGATTCAGTTTAGTCATAATTATATCTCGGATTTTTGAAAATTCAAAAAAATAATGGTACCATTACTTCCTAAAAGCAATTTTTTTCTCTGTATCAATTTGACTTTTGATTATATTTTGTTGTTGGTTGTATTATTTAATAGCACAAAACATTTTATTTTGAATAGTGCTAGGAATATTTTTTAAATAAACATAATTATTATTTATAAGAAGTAAAGATAGATAAAAATTTACATATTCTGATAAGATAAATAAAACAAAATAGAAATAAAAAATTACAACTGAATAAATATAACGAATATTTTACATACATGAGTAATGATTCACTATGGAGTCAGATATGCTGGAAATGACTTTTTTTTTTGGTCTGATTCCTCCGAAACCAGATGACAATGCTTCAGTCTTGACTGTCCAATTCTAAGTCGGACAAGGACCACTTCTTCTCTGCGGTTATTGCGACTTGCGGTCTGCCAAGGTTTTACCTCTCTTTTTATAATTTTAAGTTTGTTCCAAGAGCAGCTCTTGTCTCACGTTCGTATTCCTTGAATGTTGTTTCTTTAAAATGATGCACAAACTCTGTTATAGTGAACAGAATCCGGCCACGACCATTTTCTATCGACTACTTTGTTTAAACATTTTTCATTTGTATAAATGATTCGAATTCTTGTAGGTTTATAAACTTTTCAAATTTGAGACTTCGTGTAAATAATTTTTTTTTTTTTAATTTATTTATTTGTTTAATGTAATTTACAACTGTACAAATAATAAATACAATGAGTTAAATATGTGGAATATTTCATTTACACTTGAAAATCTTGGGAAGGAACCACCCGTTGGTGGTACTTCAAAAATTAATTTAAATTAGTAAGTCCCGTGGCCATCTTCTGTTCAGACGGCTCGGAGACTTATTAGGATTTGTTAAGGATAAGAGATTAAGAAATAATGGGTTAGGATGGGTAAGGAGTTGGGAATGAAAAGACGTATGTGTAAATAATTTAAATCCAAGTAATGTTTAGTCAGTTTAAATAATTATCTTTTCCATGTTTCAGAACACCTACCGCAACGCAGAGAAGTTACTTTCTGCGGCGGAAGAACTCGCCCAAACAGGGGAGTGTAACCCGGAGGAGATCTACGGGGTGGCCAAAGAGCTTGAGAACCACGTCACATCTTTCGCTGCAAGGGTCGAGCAACGAAGAAGGCGGCTCGATTTGGCCGTACTCTTCTACACCCACGAGAAAGAGGTCAGTTTTGTTTTATTATTTATCTTGCTTATTATTATGTTTAAATTGAAATTAAATCGACTTATGGAACAGAAGATTTTTAAGCCTCATTCCTTATAAAAGTGCCAGGTCTGTGTTATGTCATTTTTGCACTTATGTATCACTTTTGCTACTTTCTTGTTCGAAGAAAGTTCTTACTGTAACTAATCAATATTTTCATTATTTTTTAACAAAATATCAGACACAGTTATCAGTAATAAGTAGCTAAGAAAAATGAATTGTATCGGGGTTTAGCCCTAAGACATATAATAATTATTGTACATACCAATATTTTTAACTTTGATATATAAAAAATACTCAATTTATAGTCAGTGACTATTTCCTCATTATCGATACATACCAATCATGGTATTACTCAAGAGTTATTCCCTTGAGTTTGCACCACTGTTGTTTACAATTTTTCTACACCCTCTTGAACTTAGTCAGCATTCATTAAATAAATCATATAAAATCAGATACTTTATTGATTTTTTCACTTACCATTACAAAACTGAATGAAGACCAATATAATAGGGGTATTCATGATGTGTTAAATGTAAAATGTTTTACCATGTTAAATGTTCCAAGTATATGATTGTGAGCAGCTCTATTTAAAGTTATGTTAAATGCTAAATGCATATGAGCTCCTAGCATATTTTTAGAGCAACTAGTTTTATAACCTTTCCTTCCAAAACTTAATGTTATTGTTTCTGTCTAAGTTTTGATTAAAGTAATTTATTACAACATGCCTAAATTGAGTAAAAAGTGGAAGTTGTGTAAAAGTTTGTTCAATGAGTGTCTTGTTGATCTTCTGACTTGTGATGAAGATAATCAAGATGAGCTAATTGACAACTGTCATTACATTATTACATTAGCTGGTCTGTTGCGTGATATCATTCTCCATTTAACAGATCCCAGTAACAGACTCTCAACCATATCATATATTATGTTGTGTTAATATGGTAAAAGTAGGAAATATTTCTTCATTTAACATAAGCTTTTCAATTTAACTCGCTTTAACTAGTTAAACTAAGGATCATGAATATCTATATATATATATATATATATATACAACTATAATCCCTTATGTATAATATATATACATATTATATATATGTATATATAAATATCTTTGATATTTACCTAATATACGAATTATCAAGTGATAAGCAGGAGTTCCAACATTTCTATACCTCTATTAAAAAGCTTCCCCGTCCAAAAAAGGTTTGGAACCAATGGTCTAGATAGACCATTCCACAAACACAATAATGAGAAGTTTTTTTTGGCCGAAATTAGACCCACATATTAAAATAAAACACCAAAGCTGCAAGAAGTTTTATATTCTAACCTCCATTGAAAAAACAAATTGAAAAATAATTTGCATAATTATATTTACTAACTGAAGTCAGCAATATGCTTCACGAATACGTAGAAATTTTAAAAGTCATATATAAAACTGGATAGAACAATGTAGACAACAGATTACATGAAATGGATTGTAAAGTACTGTTTGAATGTTCATTAATAAATATCAGATATTAATATATAAAACTAAATAGAACAATGTAGACAACAGATAACAGCTGCCACAATCCTTCATCTGGAAGCAACAGGTCGACTTGTATTAATGACTAGGTTTTAGACCTGTTATTTGATGATAACAGGTATTTAGACTTTTAATGGAACCTCCTAAGGGCCAATAAAATCTTCAATACTGAGAATACGTTGCGAGCCATACGAAACTTGGGATGTTGGAGTTTGGAGGTAGAATGAGATTTATTTATTTATTATTAGAAGAGTGATTGAAAAAGATAAATACTTCATTGAAAATGTGCTTCCTACCTGCACTGAGTTGCTACGTACACAGAATATTGATAATTGGTAAAACAAAAAAAAAAATGGTTTTTTAAAGTTATTTTTTATATATTTATACTATATGAGGCTGGGTGGACCCAGGAGGGCTCCAGGCCCTCAGAGATTACACAAGGCTTCAGAACAGAATAAATCTGCCACAGCCGGATTCGAACTTGGTATTGTGCACCTTTCTTGACCGCCACCTCGACCAAGATTGTAATCGACGACATCTGTTCAAATACAGATATAAATAGTCAGTATTTTTAAAGTTTAATAATACAATAAATTGATTTATAATAGTTGTTTATTAAATTTCATTATCATTTTTTTTGGAACATTTTCATGGAAAAGGGTTCAAATAGCATTACATTTGTCAAAATGGTAATAAGTGTCATAAATGTAGTCGGAATAAATGGCGTCAAGGAAGATATACAAAAAGGCTATTTATTAGTAATAGAAAAAAATATTCTTTAGTAACTACTTTGCAGTGCTTCATCTGGGCTAAGTCCTAGTAGATACAGAATATCTTCTTCTACCTCCTGGTCAAATAATGTCTACATCTATCAGGGACTAAGCCTTGAAGAAGCCCTGAGAAGTGAGGTGAAACGTTAGTTACTAATAGTAATTTTCTCATATTTTGTGTACTCTCTTAACCGCCACCTGGACCATCTACCTACAATTAAGGTGTCACTTTCAATTTGTTTACCTTAATCTTAGATTTAATTTTTTTAAAAATGTTATTGCTCATATAACACAAACACTCCTTTTTATTATAGTATAACAACATAAACGTCATGTTGTCAGTTTTCGAACTTATTTAGAAGTAATTTATAATTATTTATAGTGAACTAGCTTCCAGAGGCATGAAGTTGTTATGCCAACGACATACAAGTGACATACATTTTCTCTAGGCAATTAATTTTAAGATGCGGTGTTAATAGTGCCTTCAATGCATATAAACACTAGCGCACTGTCAGTTATTATGAGACCAATAGTACTATAATATCCTTTCCAACTTAAAACTGGAATTATTATATCTCGTAGTGTTAAATAAATGAATTGAATCCTACATAAAGTTATAACAATACATTTTATCATTATTACTTTAAGTAGGATTCCATCAATCTATATTATTTTCGAGCAAGTGATAGGATACCATGATGTATTTTATAATTTTGTCACCGTTGATGAAGGATGGGATTCCGGAGTATGCTCATTATGGATGCGAATCAATACCCGCTAAACGAGGTGAAGAGGAGAAGCCGATTAGCTTAGTTAACTTCCAGGGCTTTACCCAACTTTTGCATATTCACCATGATTGAAAATTGAAAAGTGGATAAGCTGGAATTAGAGGGTCCAATACTTGACATGCAAAAATAATTTAAAGTCAGAGTTGCGGTCAAGAAGGAAGGAAAAATAGTTTGCAACTATTTATTTATTTTCTGTGGATGTTTCGGCTCATCGGTTAACTCTTATTTGAGGGGCCTCTGTTTACACTTCTATCTAACAGACCTAATGAAGACGTACAGTGTAGGCCGGAACTTCAGCTGGTTGAAAATAAATAACTACTTTGTATTTCTTCTTCATATAATAGTATTAATAATTCATATAATAATAATAATAATAATGTTCTGCTTTTAAATAATATTTGTTTTATTTATTCCTAGCCTTATTTCTTTAGAATATGCTTCAGAGGAAAAGAGATAGGAATTAATGAACTAGCTTCCAGGGGCAAATTCTGGCAACGACATATGGGTATGTACTGGGTAGGTGAAATACATTTTCTCTTGGCATTATTTTCAGGCAGTAGGGAGTAATTTACATTTTCTCTATAAATAAAAGAGAATTTATAATTGATCATTATTTACTAACTTAATAATAAGAATAAATTTTTTATATTAATAACTTTTTAAAAAAACATTAAATAATAACCAAGAAGAAGCGGATAAGTGTGTGCGTTTAAATTCATAAAAATTAAATATAGTTGAACAGGTGGGGCTTGAATGCTGGAAAAATATTTAAAGAGCAACGGATAGAAGTAGAAATGAAATTCTATTGAGATGAGGATCAGATAAGGAAGGATCAACTCTTCTGTATGGTGTATCGGTGTATATACATTAATTGATAACGGATATTGTCTTATTTATTGTAGATTAGAATTCAAGAAGATAAGAGAAACAGAACATTATTTCAAATACTAATTGAGTAATAAATACGGTTTTTATAGCTAAAATTATTTTTTATACATGTGGTCTTTTATATCGTCGAAATCTGAAGTCTTAGAAAATAAATTGATATTAAAATATTTTGGCCAAAGATAAAGTAGTAATTTAGGCCAGGTAATTGAAAATAGCGTTTAAAATTCTGACGAACAAATTCCAGGAAGATTATTAACCTTCGAAGCAAGGGTGAACGTACAAATTTTGAACAAAACGTGTTTGGGAGGATTGTACAGAGTCCTGACCTTGTTGATTTACGTTTGACGGGATTTAGTGTAGTTAACTGTTGGTGGTATCCTATAAATGAATTTTTTTTTATTTTAAAACTAATATAATTACTTCATTTCAAAAGAATTCATCTATCTTATTTATTCATTTTTTTAAATTTTTTTGTTGTATGCATTGGACCGTAACAAATCTTCGGTTATGAGGGTAGGAACTGCTACAGAACGGAAGAAACTTGCAGCTGGTTATAAGGGTCTAGGTTTTTTATCAAGTAGTTCTAAAAATAGCTGCTTGTTTGGTATAAAGGTGACATCTGCTGAAATGGTTGTTGGGGCGCTATAAGTCTTGTCCAAATTGGGATTTACTAGTAGAAGGAAAACCATATTGCTTCACGGCAGTGTACCTTCTTTGATCAAACATATCTCGTATTTCTCGTTATTTTTATTTTGAACAAAAATGAACAGTTTTCACTTTAATGAGGTAGATATCCTTTATTTGAATAAATTCAAGTATTAAGGAATCAATCAAACATAAAAATAATTTTGGGCAATTTTGGCAACAACTGGTTATGTATTCTTTAAGAGGTTCGAATGATAATTGATTTAGGAAAGGAAGATGGTCCGGGTGCGGTCAAAGAAAAACTCAAATAGTCGTTAGTTATTATGAGCAAACGTTTTGCCCCACTTTGCAAGGCTTCATCAAGGCTAAAACAATATATACAAACAATTAAATGGGGGTGAAAATAAATAATAACGTAAATTAAGAATTAAAAAAAAATGTACAATGAAGCTTAAAATAAATAAAATTAACCAAAAGGTTTTAGACAATTAATGAAAACGTAATAATTATTTTATTTTTAGCGAATCAGTAGCAAATTGAAGACGTTTTGACAGTATCTGAAACGACACGGTCTGTCTCACGTAAAATACCATTACGTATTATACAGACTATACACTATACTATGTCATTTAAATTTCAGAACGGACACATGTTCTCTACAACAAAATTACCTGCCAACGCCATTTTGTTGGTAGAAGAAGAATAATTCAATAATCGTCATAATTTCCTAGTTCATCGTTTGCTGTAGGTTTAGGAATAGAAGATAGAAGGCGAATTATGGACAATGTTTTGCAATTTGGACGAGAAGGAACTACCCAATTTCTTTCGATTAAATCATCACGACTTCCATGTTTTAGTGGTTGAAATGAAAATTTAAATAAGAAAACAAAATACCATATTTTAAACAACAAAAAAGACTTATAAAAACCGAACCAATGTTTGGGGGCATAGCGAATTCATTATTCTAACGTTATATATATATATATTTTTTTTTTTAAAAAACTCCTTTATGCGAAGGGATTATGGTATAATGGAAACAGTTACACTTTTTTATATGCAGGACAGTTAAAAGAATAGGAATATTAGAAAACAGATAAATAAAAATATAATAACTTTATATTTTTATTTTAATGATTTTTTATTCGCTATCAAGGTAAAGGAAAAAATAAATAAACACTAAGATTTGTAAAATAAAAAAAAAGTTCTAAAAATGTATTAATAATGACAAATAATATTGTTAGAATAAAAATAATGATATTGCTAGTTAAATTCCTATTAAATTTATTCATTAAGGACGGGTTCCGATAGGTAAAATATTCTTTATATTAATATCTTATTAATGAGAATTTCAGATAGTCTTTTTAGCTTTTCTGACAATGTCTGACTTGCTATATGTACTTACTCCCTTATCTACGAACCTATTCTAACCATGGTGGGGGTCAAGTTTTCATATCGTGGGACAGCAAGTCAATAAATAAAAAAGTCGACCATCCAGGTCGTATTCGAACCGGCGCCGCCGCAGTCCTCGGGTCCAAAGACCTGCTATCAACAACCTTAGCTACGGACAGCCCACCCTAATTATATCTGACCTTAGCCAGGATACCGCACATTCATGAGGGTAGTTTCGTTGATTAGACTGTGAATATTAGAACCCTTTCTAGGCCCCCTCCCCAGCCGGTGGATTTATCTTTAACATCAGTTGTAACCCTGTAATAGAATGCTCAAGTGCTACTCCCCGCACTGAATCGCAATAAAAGAGGAAATGCTAAGGGTGGCCAGCAATCAATAGCTTTCTTCTCCGCAGCAGATTTCTGTGCTATGCTAATATTGGTACTCCACGCCCGATTTCCGGTCCGAGCAATTTGTTTTCGGACCCCGGCTTCACAACGGCCTCTCCTCTGTTTTATTTAACTTGATGGAAAGTTTGAGGACTTTTATTCCTTATATTCGTTTTAATAGCATTGTGCAATAAATTTAACGAGAAAATTCAGTGTCTGCTTGCGTTGATGGCCTCGGTCTTGTTAGATGTTATAACTGATTTAATGATTTAGTAATTTTTTACGGATGTAATTATTTATGTCATTCCACGACCACATTAATAGTAATCAGTATTAGTTGTAACAAGCCATTATCGAATTCTCAACTTGTTGATGTATGTACAGACAGAGGCACTTCTAGTAACGGACACTTCCTGTAACACGTAAAATCGTCTTAACGGACGATTTTACGAAGGTCTCGGCCAACAAGGTATATATTTAATGCAATTGAACCTCTGTATTACGGAACCCCTCCAAGAGAAGAATAGCACCTCAAGGTTTTTGAACATGTTGCCTAAAATTTTCGGAGAAAGAAACGAGTTAACTGGAGAATTTAACAACGGCACCCAGTAAATGTAATTAATAAATAGCATTTTTTCGAATCCATATGGTAAAGTTGTAGGATTTAGTAATAAACGAATCCCTAAAATGCTATTGAACATTAAACCGACAGGTAATTGTTCTAGGGATAGACAGAAGCTTACCTGGAAGGATTGCGTCAAAACTTATATTTTAGATTTTGTTTTCAATGTACATCGCTGGAGTGTAGGCAACAATTGGTAATATCGGCCGCCATTGACCGCCCTCAGAACTATCTTCCTTGTAGATTCTCCACATGTTTGTATCTAGTCACTTTATCACTAGCAGAAAATTTACTTGTTTTATACATTTTAAGGGGGTGGCGGTAACGCGCTTGTCTACCAACCCAAAGGTTGCGAGTTCAAGTCCCCGCCTCTATCCAGTGTTTTCAAGCATATAATTATACAATACTCACTCATAGCCTCCCCCCGGGCATTTGTGAGGCCCGTTAGCCAATGGCACTCACAAAAATAAACGTGGGAGTGACGAACCCACCCTATGAAAACTACGTCGTGAAACGCGCGATAAATTTCCTAACACTTGGACCTCCACGGTCTGTCGCGCCAATATTAATAATACATTTTTATATTGTAAATAATAATAAAGAAATTTAAAAAATAAAAATACTTTTAATTATTAATTATTAAAATAATTAATTATTATTTGCTGGGCTTACTACGATGTGTGTGACCAACTTGAAAGACCCAAATCGAGCCCTTCATGATTCATTAACTTTTTGTGCGTGCCTTGTCCAAACCGCTCCGTTGAGGACATTATGAAAAGTTTCCTCAAATAATTGCCACTACGCTCCTCTTATTGTATTCCCGATTTCATCTGAAAAAGAAAGGAATTGGGGACGGAATTGAAAGATATCCCTATCTATATGTATTTTATTTCCGTCACAATTTAATAAGATATATTTCCCCACCTTATTTTATCTGTGAACTCCTGTTTTCGTTATTTTAACAATTCAGTCTTTCAAAGAAGGCTATTATTCAGTAGCTGGAAAAAAATAACGACATTGATTTAAAATTCGGAGGAAGGTAACGAGTATTCAGTTAGTAGCCAGGGAATCAGTTAGCAAAATTAGATGCTGATCTCGGGCAGAAAATCGTTACTCAACGAAGTCACGTTTCATATTAATGATTTATTCCTTGTTATAATTCCTTTGTTGCCTATCGAAAATTAATGCCTATAATATTTATTCCTGGGTAGGTTTAATTGAGAATACCCAAAATGAAAAAGGTTGAATATTATTTAACAATGCTCTATTATTTTAAATCAATTTCATATTTATTTATTTATTGAAGTCCCTCTAAAACTTCAACATCTGACAATTCATCAAACTTTTTAGGGATAAGAAAAAAAAAGTTTTTCATTTGACCCAATTAACTTGTTTTCTGTTTTGGGACCTTGCAACCATTAAAGATTTAGGATTGGTTAATAGCAAGGATCAGTCAGATTGTCAAAAAGAAGCTTTATATACTTAAAAATTGTTTTGTTAAATTTTGCAGTAATACCCTTTATAAGAGAGGAATCCTTCAAATAACCAATAATAATATCGTCGGTATACAAGTGAAAAACCTTATGTTAAAATTTTCTAGTTTTCATTTATTTAATTTTTCCAGTCTAAAATGTTAAAAAGAACTTATTAATGTTATAAAAATCTGCTTATAACAAGTAAAATTACTATTTCTACAACTTTAAAAATTATGGGAAGATTTAAGGATCAGGCATTAAGAACTAATGGGTTGGGATAGATAAGGACTTCAGAATGAAAATGTCTGTTTCGGGCCAAATCTGCAACGAAAGGGATGTTAAGGTCTTTGTGAATGAGTTTGTTGTTTACGTAATAAGGAGCATCGAGGATTTTACGGATACTTTTGGGATTGTAAGGATTGGATACGGGAGGAGTTTTATGGTTTGATAAAGCCCCAGAGATCAATCCGTATGTCCAAATTGGTCTGATTATTAAAGTATATAATATTTTTTTGTAGTTTATGGAAAGTTTAGAGCGTTTGTCAAGTAGGTGTTGTAGTAATATAAATCCACGAGCTTGTCGTTTCAGTCTTGAATGGGGATTCCAAGTAAGTCTCTTGTCAAGAAGGTGCCTTAAGTAGCGAATTCGTTCAACGGGCGTTAGTGGGATATTTAAAAAGGGTACTGAAAGACAGGAGGATTGAAGTTTACGAGAATAAAGGCGAACTAGTGGGATTTGTTAGGATTTATTTTGATTCTCCAGTTTTGACACCATTATTAAATGGATGCTATGTGTGTCTGTAGAGTTAGTGATGGATTGTTAGGGTCCTTGTTTTCAGACAGTATACATGTATCATCAGTATGTTTCTAGGACTGTGTTAGTGTGGGTTGGGATATCACTGTATAAACCGTATAGACAATGGGACCTAAGATACTATTTTTAGGAACACCGGCGGACTGAAAAAAGAGACTAGGTTATGATTTACTTCAAAGGTTCTATCAAGGAGGTAGGAGTGGATTAAAAGGAAATATGTAGGGGAAAGGAATTGAAAAAGTTTGTAGAGTAGGATGCCAGACTCAATCAAAAGCTCCAATGTGTGAGATATGACATCCACCACACGATGGTACTGTTCTAAATCCAAACTGTTGGTCAGGAATAACAAGATATGAATCAAGGATTGGGTAGAGACGTTTTTATATTTCAAATGAAATGAAAAAAGAAGTGACAAAGTTTTTTGTCCTCTTCAAGAGATAGTTTCGTTTTTTTTTTAAATTATTCTAAATAGAGTTAGTGAACTGTAATTGGACCCTTTGTTACTAATATACGTGAATACGTGAAAGCGCAAATAGCTCATTACCTAGGAATTGCCTAACGTTAACCAATTACCAAACTACTTATGCCTATTAACGCTATAAACTGGCTCCAAACAGGCTAATGGTGTGTCAGGCACTTTACTCATTTAGTATTCCGTTGGTCCTGGATATACATAGGTTAGTTTGATGTACAAATACTCTATTTATAACCTATATTACACTCTAAAATTAGAACTGTAATTAATCCCTAAATTGACAGTAATTTTATATAAACATATAGGATTTTTTCTATAGCTATATTTTTATAACAATTTGACATTATAATGGTGTAATCGTCAATTCTATAATTTGTAGGCAGTTGCTAAGTTTCATTCGTTCCTGAGATCTAATTAGCAAGTTAAAGAAAAATAAGGAGTGGAGGATAGGCAGGAACAAAGTAATTAGGATAGAAAATTGAGAGTTGTCTTCACTCATTAAGGTGGAACTTTTCTGAATGCCTGGAACATCAGGGAGGTGCAAATAATCTGATTGTATAAATTATCCACGTTAATTAAATTATTAATTAGACAATTAGATCGGTTTTATAGAACTGCATTTTGGAGTTCTACATCTTTTCTTCCTATTCTGCCATATTTTTCTAAGGTTTTACGGTTTTGCCGCCCCCTCTAAATTGAGTTTGTGGGTTAAAAATTTGTATGTGAATAGAATTGGTGTTAATATAAGAAAAATATAAGAAAAAAAATGCTTTTTCACACCCCTGCGCTCTCTCTCTCTCTCTCTCTCTCTCTCTCTCTCTCTCTCTCTCTCTCTCTCTCTCTCTCTCTCTCTC
>NW_027115705.1:634469-664925 GCF_000696795.3 Halyomorpha halys | reverse complement strand
TCTCTCTCTCTCTCTCTCTCTCTCTCTCTCTCTCTCTCACTCACTCACTGCCTCCTTCCCCGGGATTAATTAGCATTTCAACAATGACCAATGTACAATTTTTCAAAAAATATACATTGCATTTTATATTTGAAATCAATTTACAAATTATAAAAGAGTTTTTGAGATTACTCTAAAGATTTAATAATAGTTTTTCTTTTTTTAATTTTAATATTCAACAAACAGGCCGAAATGTTGTTCGAATTTTGAAAATAAAGAAGTAATAAAAGGGCTATTGATTCCAAAAAAAGAAGAAATTAATAATAGTAAATTTTTTATAACTTTTTTTTGGTGGAGTTTTCTCTTTTGTATTTAGCATGATAGCCACCATCCATTGTTGATTAACCCCCTTTTTGTTTTGGAATCTGCTTTTTGCTGAAACAGTTGTAACGGTTGAAAATAAATAACTGTTTTTTAAAAATATTGACAGGCGTTGAAAATGGAGTTTCTTCATGTGTTATGGAATGAGACGGAAATATGCTTGGACAGGTTTCATTGCTAAGGGGTTTCACAACTCGACGGGGAATTGCGATATCATGTTATTAATCTGGGGGCTTTCAAATTCAATATGATGCGTTCCGCTAGTCTTGACATTTCGGAAATCGTGCCGGTATGAAACTAAGGGAGAATACGTCTTCATTTTAAAGAAGGAACATTTAACTTGTTACAAAACTTATTATTTATTTATTTTTAATCTTGGTATACTTTAAAGATCTACTTATTTGTGAAAGTTTTAATCTTGAAACTGATATTTATATTTTTTCACTATACTGTTACAGCTATACAATTTTCAGCTATATTTACGAACTGCCTTTACATAAAGTCCATAAAGGAAATAAATTATTGCTTGGAATATAAAAAAATAAATAAATAATTTAGTTTTTTTTATTTTGTCTCAATGAGGAACGAATAGTAAAAGAGGTAAAACCGATGGGTAAATCTATCAAGGTTCAAAGTGAATTACAGTCCCTAGATTTTCAAAATTTGAAGTCAGTTTTTATTTATTTTGTAAAGTTTTACAAATTTTACTTACCTTGTTAAGTTATTTAACTATTATTTACTACATACATTAATATATTCACTGGTATTTGGTGGGGGGAACGAGTCCGGCAAGTGGGCCTAGTTGTCCTTTGTGTCAACGCCGCGCACTAAGGTGGGAGTATCAAGATTCATTCTTCGGGACCGCCGAAAAGTGAATGTTAACTGCTCCAGGTGGTAATCGAACCCACAACGTTCAGAACCGAGCGCACTGGGACATGCGCGCCAACCCGCATGGCTGTCACGTCCCTTTATTACTACATAACTAATAAGTTACGTTGCTCTGAAAAATAAAACGAAAATTAGACATCAGGGTATTCCAATATTCCTGTTCCTATTGTCGAAGAAGTTTTCATATTTTGTTCAGCTTCTTTTTATCATATTTCATTGCCTTCTCGAAATTGAGATGAATTCCTTTGGAGGAATTAATGAAATATTTTTTATAAAAGGATAGCTTTACACAATGAGGGATTAGAAAAGTTTTCTCATAGCCTAACAGAGAGGATGCTCCAACTTAGCCAATAAACAAGCCGGGCCAAGATAGGCTATAGGCTCTCTTAACCCTTATAAGGGAACTTTATTTCGTCAATAAATTAACTTCATCTTTATATTTCTTTATTTATTAAAATTTATTGGATCCTATATTGTCAAACCCTGAGCAATACTGTCATTTCGAGTTCAGCACTTCCTGTGAGCTTGGACTTAGTTATATAAGCACACTTTTTGAATTAATTTTTATTTACTTGATATTACACGACCATGCGTTTATTAATGTATTAATGAGAACGTTTAACGATGAATCGATGGGTCGCCCATACCTCAGGGGTTAGGCGCTAGTCTATCGTTCTGACGTCTGCGGGCAGTGCCGGTTCGAATCCGGGCGTGGGGCGTTGACTTTTATCATAAGGTGACAGTCCCACAAAACGAATAACTTGACTCCCGACCATGGTTAGAATAGGTTGGTCACCTGTAGATATCTAGCCAAACATCATTTAAAAAAAAAAAAAAACAATGAATCGCATCTTTGTTTTATATACATATATTGGTATTAGTAACTGTTGAAGGGAAACTAGTTCGGCAAGTGGGCCTAGTGGTCCTTTTTGCCAACCCTAACGGGGGGCTGAAGTTACCACCGCGTACTAACCAAGGGGCGAGTTTCAAGATTCGTTTCTCGGGCCGCTGAGAAATAAATATTAACTGCCCCTGGTGGTAATCGAACCAACATCGTTTCGAACCAAGCTGTCTGGGACCCACGCCGCAACGTGTGTGTGTATTTTTATTCTTCTTTATTACCATATTGATCTGGTGGTTCATACGTGATTATTATATCAATTATATTTGCTTTCAACAATTGGTTATATCAGGGTTTTGTCTTGTTCACAAAAAGAAACTTCTAACAAATTACAATGTTTTAGTTATTGACTAATTTTAAATAACAAAAATAAATAAAATAATTAATAAACAAGAGTAAAATAAGAAAAAAAACTTAGAAACAAACATATGCTTTAGTTATGATTTGTTATAAAACACTTTTGCGTTTAATTAAGTAGGATTAATTAATTTTTTGTAATCTAAACATATAAAGCTCTACCCATCCTATCGATTGTATCTATCAAACAAATGTGGATAAAGATTAGTGAATAAATCAAATATTTTATAAACCTAAGAAGGACAGGCCATTCACACGACATTGCGAAGAATCTCGCATTTCCTCAGCGCGGCAATTCAGGTCTAATTTGCATTCGCAAAGAGCCTTGTATAAGCCTTATCTCTATTTATATTTCCTGCCAGGAAGCGTGGGAATTGCAAAATTCCTTTTGTTTTCGGAGGATGGAATCCAAAAGATGTTTTCAGAGCCGACATGCAGGGCACGTTCCAACCCGGGCTATCGTGACCTCTGCCAACCCCTCACTCGTCCATTATTTTCTAGTTCCCCGATGCAGGTGCGGCCAACCTGCCATGTGTGCATTTGCATAATGGAACCTATTTCACGCTTCCAGTTTCATCACAATTTTAAAATGTGTCCAGAGGAAAATACTGCCTCTCGAGAAGAAAGAGTCTGCGAGAAGAATTGGAATTGTACCTTCTCAGGGAATAAGCTTACTTAACAGATCACAAGATTATTTATAGTTTAGAATTAAAAGAATATTATAGTTTATTTAATTCTGTAGTCATCACATTAAAAAAAAAAAAGATTTATTATTATTCCCTATTAATTCCATTTATACCTTTTCTAATCATTTATCCTTAAATGATCAATTACCCATCTTCAAGCTAACACCGTTTAGAGTCAACAGTTTCATAAAAGTATTTTAAGGGATTTATAAATAAATATCTCATAACATTAGCTTTTTTTTATTAAGGTTAATAATATTTTTAACACAGAAACAAACAAATAGTTTTTACTGAATCTAAAATAAAATTTTGCTCGAAATTACCGCCTTCTGAATTCTGGCGCCCGAAAAAAGTTGCTGCTTTGTCCCATGTCCCTCCTCACTCTAGTTACGGCCCTGGCCCACTATATTATCTTGAATATTAAATTATTCACGTGGTTTTGAGAACTCCACAGTGACTCTTTACACTATCTTCTTATTAACGTTTTGTCTGGTTAGTTTAGTATAGCATTAATGCGTTCTATTATTATCATTTCATTTTTTCACTTTACTGATAATTATAATAATCATTGATAAACAGGAGTACAATTTGACAGTCTAAGCAATGTAAAATTATACATAGTATAGAGAGGGGCTAATAAATGAACAACCTGAAGGTTAAACCTAAACTTAGATCTTACAATTGATTAAACTATATTGCTTACATCCATTCTTAAGTGCAAAACGCTTAATCTGTATTTACCAAGAAGGAACGTTGGCTTTACACTACAATTATTTACCATCATATGGTTGATCAGCGTTTTTTATTTTTTTGTAATTCCTCATATACAAAAAATACCAGTTCACATGTCACGTGCTATACACGTCTTAGGTCTTTTGATGTATAGCCGCTCTTTGTTATGTATTTATTGATATAATTTCTTGCAAATGAGTTATCTCTTTCTCAGAAATGTCAGTATGCGTTTTGCACAAAAATAGGTCATACCGATAACTGATTTTTGTTTGCATAATTATTCAATCTGGGATTTGATTTCTAAGGAGTTCGGTTTCTTTTTCGGATGTTGAGTTAGTGAAGTGGGTTCGATATTTTGAACAGTATATGAAGGTGAGTCTTAACATTATCAGTTTTTGTAATATATGTGTTATTGTGTGCGTGCGTGTATGTGTGTGTGAGTGTGTTTTCAAATCAATTGGTGTATTACTGATGTATGTGATAGGTAAGAAAAATAAAAGTTTATCTTAAATCTAATATGTTATGTATTTTGTTTCATATTTAATGGTTTTTCAATGTTGTAGTATCTTTAAGCACTATGATGTTATCTTAGATTAATTAATGGTTTTACTTCAAAATATAATTGTTTGAATAAACTAAATAACGTTTTTATAAATAATAAAATACACATATTTCTATATTACAACTATTTCTTGAATTATTATTTAACCTGGAAAAAATTTCTTTTTTTTTATTAATCGTATTATATCAATGTATGACTGCTTTTTTCTATAATATAATGACATATCATTATAACTACCGGTTATAATGATTTCGATAATGTAATGACACTACCCTCAAGTCGATTTTTGTGTATAAGTTGCTGTTACTTTCTTGGCATACACAACTACCTTAAATAAATAATTTCAGTTTGGTACATACAAATCCTTCCATAATAATGTTTTAACCACCTAAACCAACTTTTTACTAATCTGGCTTCTCCTTCGTTACCTGACAGTTCTTCTAGGGATCAGTTCAACCAATAGGTAGATTCATCACATATCTGTATCATGCTATTGTATAACTATGACTAAATTTACTTGTATATATTTTTCATAAAGTATTAAATGTCAACAAATAAATTGAAATAAAAAAAAATATATATTATAAATACATGATTCAAAGTATTATTTTAAATTTTGAAAGAAATTTCAAAAGAAAACAAACGATAGTTAACAACTATTTTTTGTGTTTTATTGACCGCACCTCTGGCTATCTTCTTTGTTATTAAAAAAAAATTATAAGTTTCGTAAAAATTTTCGATTTTGAGTTAGGCTCAACGTTTTTAAAAACACAGTCCATTTTGCTAGACTTGATTATTTTAACTCAAGAAGCCCTCAAGACGTGCTTTTCATTGAAAAATCTGAAGGTTGAAAATTATCAGGCATCCTTTTCCTTACCAATAAATTCGTATGTTAGTAAACAAAAACATTCGATAATATCTGTGAATTTTTGTTATGGAAAATTAAAAAATAAAAAAAGGAAACAATGAGCTCAATTGGGCATAGAATCAGATACTGTTAATAGATTTTTATCGTTCTGGCAAACAATGTTGTACTTTTGATTGAATGTTTGGCCAATAAAGGTTTATTCCTGGTTTTTCTTTACTCAAAACACGAAGAAGCTTAATTTATTTTCCATATCTGTACCTCTATTGAACTCCTAAGCTTTTTTAAGCACAATGGCGCTTAGTTTTGAGTCTTAACATTAAGCATTTAGCTGATGAATAATTTGCTCTGATGGGTTTTGTTGAAGGATGAATGGCCTTATTTCGTTACTTTTACGAACCTAATGCTTTATAATTTCTGCTTTCGAAAATGAAAAGGCTGATGAAACCTGAGCACTCCTGATTTAAGCTGCACTTAATTGTTATTCTGATTTAATTTAATTACAGTTCATTGTTGGAATTGCCTTAATGCTCCATTGTTCCGGCTCCAGCCCGTGTTTATTTACCTTGCCAATTAAATGCAAATGCTATTACCTTGAATAGCGTTTATCTTATTAACCAACCCCCAACTTTGCTTTTGTATTTTATTTGATAGGCTCGTTGATGTACATTTGTCTAAATCTTGACATGTGTTTTTATATTTATACTTTTATAGAGAAGTTTAGCACGAATCTTTGCCTATAACTGCCTGAAGAAGACCTGAAAATTAGGTCGAAACGTCGGCACTAAATAATTTGTTTGTTTATTTGTGTTTTTTTCTGCTGACTGCACCCCCCGACCATCTTCTCCTCTTATATATCTATGATCAACTGCCTTTACCTCTTTACACTTTTATTGTATTGTTTCCCAAATTGTATCACTCATGAATGTGGTAAACACTTAACTTTACTCGTAAAGCACTTTTTAAAAAAGTTACATGATAATAAAGGCTTAATAACGCGGAGGTTCGATATCAGTATTAATAACTATCGCTTCTGTCACCGAATTTCACCATTTTAGGTTGGTCAACCTGGAAGTAATCTTCTCACTTACGTCTCTGGTGTTTAATTTTCGGTTCAAAACTAATTAAATTTTTAGGAATTATTGTTGGGTTCATCCTTTTCCGGCTTAATATTCTACACAATTCTGCCTTGCTTAGATCTTAGAGCCTATTTCATTTTTTAAAACAGGGCGGTCTAGTCTTACGATCATAAATAACAATATAAACGATCCTTGTCCGAACAGTAATCAATTACATTATACACTTTCTTGTTTTCCATTGAGTAATATCTGATTTCCAATACTTTCATCTCTCTTTTTATATGAAATGTCTTTTAAATAAAAGAAAAAGTTGGTAAAAGCTGAGTGGCGTACACACGCTGGTTGGAATGCCAGTCTTGAAGCCGCCAGTGAGAACGGTGCAGGGATCACACTTTCGTTCGCATTGGCACAGTTTCACAATTTCTTTACGGCCAAGGTGACTGCTTACCCTTTTTATCCGAACCTGTTTCAGCTCCAGTACAATCATTGCTATTCTTCTCAGGTGAAAACCTACCCTTTGTAAATATTTTTCTTTTTAATGTAGTTAAAAATTGAATGAGGTGTAGATAGTTGACCGTAGATTAATGATTGGAGAAGTTTGTCGGGAGGTGCGGTCAGCAAAGAACAACATAAATAAACAAAACCATATTTATTTATTTTATACCTAATATTATAATAATTTAGGCATAAAATAAATAAATATGGTTTTGTTTATTTATGTTGTTCTTTGCTGACCGCACCCCCCGACAAACTTCTCCAATCATTAAAAATTTAATATAGATTAAAATTATTTTTTAAATAAATGTTTTTTATCCGCGATTTAAGAGCAACCCATTTTCCATATATTTCACATTCTCTTTCGTTTACCTCTTATTATTTCTCGCTTGTGATCAACTTTTTGTGATTATTTCATACGTATTTGAAGAAACATTGCTGATATGAATAAAAAAATTAATATCAAGAAATAATATAATTCGAGTTCCGTTTGTAGAACAAGTTTTAAGTTATGGTTTTAGATTAATCTGATCCTAACCTAACTTTTAGTCTTGAACTAAAATGATGTTGGGTTGTGCTAAGCCCCGTAGTAACCGTCTTTGTGGTCGACCGAAACGTATATGACTTTATTACGTTAGGCTTATTTGATCATGAGAATGGTTTTAATGGATGAGCCATATGTAAAGTACTATGTACATAAGGAAAATAGATCTTATCTGTAGCAAGTTATCAGGTTTCTCTCCTTGATAATCTGATTTAAAGATGTTATGGCAACAATTAAACTTTTAAATTCTTTTTATGCCTTAATATTTTTTTTTACCTCCATTTACATAAGTATATATAAAATATATAATTATTGGAAATATTATGATCGTGACAAATTTTCAATGGAAATAAATGTTTTAAGATTTCCTTTGTCCGAATACCTTTTTATCGCAAAATTGTATGTATGTGATTGCAAAAATCTCATCTCAAAACACGAAATTAGAATAAAAGCTTTGCGAACCCCATGGTTCGACGCTGATACCAACAATACAGTGACGCTTCTCCAAACCCAAATCTACTAAATCAGTCTTAACGCAATCATCCCACCTACGTTTCTTTTTACCCCTCGTCGGTTCAGTTAACATTTTAAGGATCCGTTCGTTACTAAGCCCTACAACCCTACACGCCTATATTATACGCCAGAATGTTATAATATAAATTATATTTATCGGGTGTAGTTCCCTCAACAAAAAAACGAAAATATGTACGAAACTATAATAACATATTTAAGATACGAATGTGCTTATGTTAGTTAATACTTATCTTTTTCTAAAATCGGCTTACCAGAAGTGCCATTTTACATCACTGATTTTTCACTTTTTTTTTTTATTTTACAATTTTTTCAAAAATGGCGCAGACAATTTTGATTAAACTCGTTATATTCGTATACGATCAAATTAAAACTTAACATCTCATACATGAAATAGTTTAAAAGGGATTAAATACCGATTTTTAAAAATAACTTTCTTTGAAGTTATTTTTCTTTATTTGAAGTAATTATCAGTAATAGTAATAAAAATGGACAATTATTAAGTAGAGTCGTAGAGTAACGAAAAATGTATAAAAACAGTTACGTTCCAACATAAATTTTACTATCATCTTATTACCAAACACACGAGCCGTACAGCTTTGTATGCCACCTATTAAGTAGTATTGTATTTCCATGATTGTTATGATAACTGTTTTTAACACTCACTTAACCTATTTAGTACGGGGTATTCTGTCATAGTGAGTATTAAAGATTGCTCTTGATACGAATAAGGATTCATTACTATGCTAATAGAGTGGCACGTGCGTAACGCACCATATTTTTATAATTATAGTTATATTAAAAGTATAAACAAAATTTATTATTAATCCAGTTTAGTGAGGGATGTTTTACTTTACTATTTGCTCTACCGACAGAGAGCAAACGTTCTGCTACAAAAGCTATTCAGTCGACTTCGGCCTTTGTCGGCCTTACAAAGGGCCTCCGGAGGGCCTAAGGAGAGCTGAGTGAATAAATCATATAGGAGGCGGGGGAAATAAAAAGTTGCCTACTTCCTTGAAAATATTATTAAACTCCATCTCTCTGCCGTGAAAGATATAGAGCGTATTATGAAAGGACGTCTGCATCAAAGGAGTATTGTGATCTGGATAAATTGCATCTGAGCTTAGATTTATTTGAATTCTATTTTATTGAAATGATTGGTATAAATGGACATTTCATTGTATAATTCATTTTATTCCTTAATTGTCTTGATAGAAGAATGATATCCTAGTAAATATCACTATTATTATTATTATGATACTCTTGTAGATGATGGCCGACCATCAGTACTATCGGTGTAAATAAATTCTATATTATATTTTGTATTTAGTATAGATTTTAATTTTTCTAAAAAAAAAAAATGTATTGCGTTAGTTGAGAGTATATATTTAAAACATATAGTAGCATAATTAAATAGAAAAAACAGAAGAAAAACATTTACATAAAAAAAAAATCTTATATTACAAGAATGTATTTTAGATTATATTTTACCTATTCTAAATATACCAAATCTACTCATAGGGACGATACGGCAGTGCTCGTTGTGGCGTGGGTCCCAGAGCGCTCCGTTCGGAATTCGAACGGTGTAGGTTCGATTTCCACCCGGGGCAGTTTATATTTATTTCTCGGTGGTCCCGGGAAATGAATATTGACAACTTGCCACCTTGCCCACGGTCAGTACGTAGCATTAACTTAAAAGTAGCCGCCAGGTATTGGAAGAAAGGACCACTAGTTAATAATAACAAATACCCAGGCCCTGTTCCATAATAAAGTACAAACTAAAACTATTAGTCTTGTCTATTTGTCTTAATTCAATTACACTGACTTGTACAATAGTAACTTGTACTTTAGTACTTTTTAATTCCTGTTATATCACTAATAGTCATCCCTATCATGAAAAAAATAAGTATTAGTATTGTTACCAAACTAGTTTCTACACTTGTATTATGAACTAATGCTATTAGCTTTCATAATGAAACAGGGCCCAGCTTGTATTAAAAGTTTTAAAAACAATTGTTTTATGATGTATAGCAAGTACAGAATTGTTGCCAAAATGTATTGGGGTGCTATAATACAGTTTGGCAACAAATCTTTTACAACGGTGTTTCTATCATTCTTATACTCCTTTGTTATACTTATTTCTGGGTTAACCACCGTGCTCTAAGATTTGCAACTCCCCTCAAAACGACATCTTGTTTTAACACAAGCTGCTTCTTTTTTCAGTAAAATAACATTTTAGTATATATTAAATAATAGATCCGTCTCTTAAACGCTATGTTTATAAAAGAACAACGTTATCTGTGTAGATTTTTCATTTGAATTTTTCCAACTTTAGTAAATCAATATTTTGGATAATTCATAATTATAAAAAGTTTTATTATTAATAATATAATATTAATTGAAAAAATAAACTATATAACTGTCCTGAAGGGTCAGGAGGTGCAGTGCTTAGTAACGAAATAATTTCACTAGAGGTTGTGCAAGGATGTAATTTGGTCAGTATCAATCGATTTTTCCTTAATTAATCTCTTTATAAGGCTGGGTGTACCTCAGAGAATTCCTGAATCCACAGGGCCGGATTTGACCCGAGTCCTTGAGGTTAGTTTTTTGGAATTTAAAATTGTAGTAAGTGAGTTTAAAGTAACACCGTCTTAGAAGATAATTCTTTATAGATTTTATAACAACCCTTATACAACTTTTAAAAAAAAATTTAACTTCATCTTTCGAGCTCTTTTTCCCATCAATTAGTTTCTTAATCTATTTCTATGGTTTTTTGTCTACACGCCTTATGTAAATTTTACGCTTATTGTTATTATTCCTATTGTAGGACAAACATCCTATTGTACTATGCTAACACGGTCCGACATCTTTGCCAGCTGAATACATTTAGATAATACTTTCCTTTCGTATTATTTAAGATGAGCAGTTGTGTGTGAACTTCTTCATTCCCGTAGAATGATAAATGCTCTGACATCTTAACGGCGGTGCAGATTAAGTCGCTTTTCACCGGCATTGAGTAGTTTTCCATATAAATAAGGTGGTAATACCTTGCCCTGACGATAGAGGGGATAGTCCCTTTGTTTAGGATGACAGATCAAGATGTAGAGAGGGGCTCAAAGAGGCCAGTGAACATAACCTAGGCTAAGCTGTCCAATATTTCCCACTGAGTTGTGGGCTCACTTCGCTCGCTATGCTCTGTTAATTCACAGACTTGTGCCTGGAGGTAGCTTTAAATGCCTACCGATGGACTGAGGGAACTCATTAGCTTAGAACGACTCCCCTTTCATCTCCTGCTCCATTTCACGCTTAGGCCATTCACTGTCTTCCCTTTCCTTTTTTTGTTTCTATTTTCTTTAATTTTACTACGAATTCTTCCCTCCACTCCCCCTCTTACTCTTCTTGCAAACAGTTCCTTGATCTCGCCTTGTTGTACTTTCATTTAAATATTCATGGATTCTTTTTTTCTCCTCTTCTTCCGACGAGAAAGGAAGAATTTTTTCTTTAATTCTCTGTTCAACGCTATGGTACTAGGAAGCCTTTTTTAATATAAATTATTGTTTTTCTTCAATATTCTTATAGGTGGAGATGCTCATTTAGTTTGTTTTTATGAAGACTTTTCGTTTATTTGATCATATCTTTACTACGCCAAAAGTGGCGTTGCAAGTTTTGGAGAGAATTAAGTTTGAATTCGGTTACAGATTTAATATAGCATCTAATGTCTAATTTTTATATTCGCCAATTGATAATTTTGCTTCTTTAATACATTATGTCACACATTCCGGTTATGTCTTTTTGGGATTGTGAAGAGAATAGGAAGCTGCCTCAAGATGCAACTAAAGTTACATATACTACGGCACTTTGGTTTGTACCGAAGATGCAATGGAAGTAAAAGTTTCCCTTAGTTTAATTAAAATATATAAAAACAAAAAAAAGGAAGATCATGTGGTCTTTATCTTTTTTAACCGCCTTGTTGTTCTCTTCGGGAAATTTGAGGTGTATTAAACAGAAATTTGTATTATATTATTTTTTTGACTTATAATATATAAAATATATTGTAGCCTTTAAGATCGATAACAATTTTAGAAACATTTTCAATAAGCACAGATTATGCTCCTAATACCTTGTTAGCTCTGCACTAGTTGAAAGGTATCTCTAAATGAAGATATTTATTTTTATTTTGTATATTGTATATTATCAATTTAATTGAAACATATAAAATTATAATAGGTTTTTCTATTAGTGAATTGTCTGTTACTTTGCTTTTTCGCCCTCCAGCCACCATTATAATTTACAAAATATGTGTTCAATGTTCTATTCTAACATAGTTTAAGAAGTTGAAGTCAAAGTAATTTATTTTTATTTTATGCAAGTTTATTTGTATGCTTACCATTTATCTGATACAAATATTCAATGTTTTATTTTCGTTTTAGCAACCTCTCGTTTCTTTTCAGTAGTTACGTTTTTATTTTATTTCATTTATATTATAAATAATTTAGTGGCACTTTCGCTTAACAATTATTGCATTTTTTCTCAACAATTTCTTACAAAATATAGTTATTTACATTTACAACGACTTACTTTGTTAATTGAGTATTAATAATTTTTTAAATAAATAAATACTTTTTTCCTAGCAGATTAAAATACATTGTTTAAGCAGGTTTGTCTGCATTATAAATTTTACGAAGCTATATTGTCATATACTTTTTGTTTTTGAGCCAGTCTTTGTTGATAAAATTTTCTGAATATTGACTGACCCGGATGGGATACGAATTCACATATTTATAAACGGTTGACCGGTATTTTTTATATTCTAATTTTATAAGATTTATGTCATATTTCCTTGAAATGGGTAAACGCTTATTCCTAATCCTTATCTCATTCTGCATACGCCGCTGTTTTTCAATTATTTATTCATTCATACCTACTTTTATCATTTTTGTTATTTTATGTCGAAAATATATATATATATTATACAATAAAAAAAAAAAATTGACGGCAACGTACTTGACAAACTTTATTAAATATTGTTTTAAACGTAATTTGTCTACGAACTGCATGAAGGTACTTCCTAATAAAACTTACGTGGTAAATATATACGCATCCAAAAGTACTTGAAACCTGTAGTACAATCCCATCTTCTATATTACCTGGTATTCCAGAATAATAATAAGGGCTTAGCGAACATGAAGGTTCGATGCCGATATCACAAGATGCCGATATACATACATACATCGGCTTCGTGACGCCCGTCCAAACCTAAATCTACGAAATAAGTCTTAACGCAACCCTCCTATCTACGTTTCTATCTACGTTTTTTTTTTTCTCGTCCAACACTAGATTTGAGTGGAGGGAATCTCCATATTAACCTCACTTTGAACTGAAGCGAGCAGATGGGAGTAGAACTGCAATTGCGGCAATATTGAGGGAGATAAAATGTAGCCAGTGTATGAAGTGCCCTATCAATTCTGAGTGCACCATCACCATCCTCTGCCATTTAAAGGGAGGGGGGACCGAGATCGTCAATTTTAACGACCGTTCTAACCAACGTTTTGTTAATTTATCGCTGGATGTTGTCAAGTGTGTGTTTGGTTAGGTCCTAGGTGTTTTAGACTATACTTAACTCTCAGCAACAGACCCTACAGGGCCTTTCTCGTTTAATTCAAAACATATGCTGTATAAACCATTTGTAACAGAAAGCATTGGCATCTAACTGTAGAGGGTTTTATCGGAGTTAATGTTCCTATAATTTTTCAATAATACAATATTTATTTTGATTTCTCACTAATAAAAAAAAAAACTTTTTTTTATTAGTGAGAAAACAACACTCATAAAAAATATATTTTCTATAATTCGATAATTTTCTCTCGCATTTTACCTTTTTGCCGAATATTTTACGTAATACTTAATTCTCAAAAGCTCTAAGGAGCCTTTTTTCACTTAGTGTAAGAGACGAGACCACTAGTCGCATTCATAAAGAACAGTGGGAACTGATCCCTAAACTGTTAATAAACACTTAACTGACGGGTAAACGTCCTAGGGGTAGCCCGAAACGTAAATGGGAGGATTGCTTTAAACCTGATTTAGTAGTTTTGGGGAAGGACGTCACTAGACAGATGTCTGAAGAGAACGAATGGTGATGCCGGCATCGAACCTTTGGGTTCGCTGAGCCTTTATTATTATTGTTATTGTTTTACCTCTTTGACATCAAGGAACGAATATGGTTCCGTATCTGTCAGCCCGTCAGTAGTCACATTTGTGTTATTTAGGCGTAACACGTTTAGTTCGATAACTGTTTGTCCGATCAGGTCATAATTTGAAGAGGATTAGGTGTGGTGTGAAAATATTCTACTACTTTATTTTGCGAGTTTTTAATGTGAATCTCATATATTGTTCTGAAACGACAAATAAAATTTATTAAAAAAAAATATTTTGTAACCCTAAAATATAGGTTGGTAATTATGTACCTACACCTATATAATTAATTAAGTGACCTACCCACATTAATACAATACTTTTTTACATATAAAGAATTTTTTCACTATTATAAAGGAATTCCCAGATATAATGCCTAGCCAAACTATCTTCCTCCTCACCTTTCGATGTTTTCTAGGGTTTTATTTTTTCTTTCTTCCTTCCACTTCGCATTCCATAACTTCTGAAAGTTCCTCTCTTGAACAGCTTAGTTCCTAGAGCTGTAATTTGTTCATAATTGTTCACATGTTTTTCTCAAAATCAGTTGTTTTGCACTCTTGTTGTATTCTTTCCGCTAAAATTCTTTAAAACATATCCAAACTAAATTAATCTTTTTTTTATAGGGTTGAAAGTATGCCATTTTCCATCTCTATCAATGACCGTTCTCTATTATTTCGGTATTTTCTCGCCTCTGTGAAAATCTTTTTTTCGAGATCGAGCACTTGTATTGTCGCCAATAGATAACTGTTGAGAAACTGAAATATATATGTATTGTTATACTTCCTTAAAATCATGCAAAATAAATGTATTCGTTTTTTGATTAATCGATAATAATAATAATTGCAAAAATAGTTTATACTTTTTTAACCTAACAAAGTTTGGTCTATATCTAGCCTCTAAATCAAAATATTTATATTTCAATAACATTTTAGTAGGTTACCGTTAATGTATTCCGATTTTATAAAAGTATTCCATGTACTTATATAAGACTTAACAGTTTTTATTACAACAATAACAGTGTTTATACTTCTGTTTTCTTTGATTTTTTTTTCTTATCACTGACTCATCTTTTTTTTTTTTTTTTTAAATCCTTTTTTACTATTAAATATAACTTTATAATACAATTTTGGCCTTGTCCATATAGTTTTGCTATGTAAAAGGTACGGACTGTGAAAATTACTCTAGTATATTTTCAGTTACTAATATATATTAATAAAAGCCCTATGGAACTACACTAAAGCTAACATTGGGATCTAGAAGCACGGCTATCCCACTAAATCCTCGCGGACACAATGAGCCCATCCATCAATCAGCCACTGCCTTGTAGACAGGAACATTGTACCTAACCCTCCCACCAGTGAAACGCCATAAATTATCTCATCGCCTCCTCCTTATTCTTGTCATGTTCCGTAGATATGGGGGCAAAAGTAAACTGTTACCTCTGGGCTCCCAATTCTGTTACGTGTAACTTAATAACAGATAAATGCTTTGCCGTCACACTTTCACAGATTTATGGTCCCAACTTATAGAACGATCTTTTCCTTACGTAATAATTAAGGATTGTTGTAAGTTGGATCTTTAAATATATGCTGGGTATCCCGTAAATCTTTAGAGGTATTTACTGGGTTAAAGATGGTCTCGGAAGAAAAAGTTTTTATAGACAGTGGTCCGAATTTCTATAGAAAATAATAAAAGTGATATTTTTTATTCTTTTTCAAGAAATTATGTTTTTAGGTGGAATAGGAAGCAATAACTAATAATCTATGGCCAAACACGAGAATGAGGTCTTATTGGCTTAGTCACTGAGAGTGAAGTCCACCTCACACTCCTAGGTTAAGATGATGACAGTTGTATTCGGAAACAATGAAAGAAATTCACAATTCAACCTCAGTATTCCACAAGAATAAATCCAAGCAAAACCAAAATAATGAGAATAGGAAGAGAAGAAAGAGAAGACCTAAGAATAGGCCTGAAGAGGAGGGCTTGAAGCATGTTAAGTGGCCTGCCTCTACATATTGGCCAAGCCGTAGCGAACTGAGGCATGCGCGAGGATGTGGATGGGTGGCTTGGCTGGTACGAGTTGGCCTAAGCTCATTGCTGAACCGTCAAGAGTCGGTTTTTTGGACACAGATCAAAGGGGATTCGTAAGAGTGCTCGTGTAGCGTCTCCACCATTGTTCTTTTTAGTTGCAACTGAGAGCTGTTAGTTGCTCAGAAGTATGTGTTGTTACTTGCTATAATAAGTTTTATATTTATATTTAATTTCATTTAATCTCCTTTCATATTCTTTTTTTTTGTAATAAAAATAATATAATCCCAATGCAATGGCTGAAACCACTTGTACGACCGCCATGCTTGCCTCTCTGAAAAACACTGACATGTGGTTGGTCCACTCGGATGGTGCCTTTGTTTATCGAGCATTTATACAATACCCCGATTCGCGGTGAGCGGCCAACATGTAGAAGCTCCTTTAGAGATTGAAGTACCTGGGTACCTTAACGAAAATGGCTGGATCGATGTAGGAGTTAGAGAAAGAATAAAATTGGTGGTATAGTATTCAGACTTATGGATTAAGCTCTACATCCAGTCCCTCACACGGCTCCGTGGTAGGTGAGGCATGCTTCAAAATAAGAGAAACTAATAAATTATTATTTTGGTTTTTACGATTTATAGTTAACGGACACTTTTGTTTTCATATAAACTGAAGTAATATAATTCTGACTCTTATTTTATATAAGAATTTTCTATATATTGTCTTTCCTTCTGACATGATCGAGGCATCCCATAAGCTCTAAATTGACAGCATACATCATTTGGCTTCGCATTAGTATACACCAACAACAACCTATTCATTTTCAAAACGCCGTAATTTATGAGTCTCCTTTGATCAGTATTTACGGTTCTCATAACTCTCACTACTATTACGAGCAAAGTTGGCTCTATCTCGGTATCCAAAGACTATACGTTGTAGGCACATTTATATTTCAACTCTAATAACCAAAATACTTTCCTATATCATTGACCTTCTCCAATCACCTGTTAAACACAAGATCCTAACCTACCGATTTGTTCATCCTTGCCCTTAGAACCGCCTCCTTTAAAAAACCCTTTGCTTCATTTTGGAACTCCTTACCCATATCCATCTGTAAAGGTTCCTTCTTAACATTTATTAACAATCTTTCGTGAACTTGTAAATAAGCTTGGATAAATATGTATCTTTTTTTCAACCAGCGAAACGGTTTCTTCACGTTCCATTAATTTCACATCGTTAGCCATAGGTTACAGCTAGACTATGCTACCTTAATTGGACCTGAAATCAACACCTTGTCGATAGGTCCAAGAGAGATAAAGCACTGGTACACTAGTATACATATTCTTTGATAGATTTATTTATTGATAGATATTACATTCTGCCACACAGTTGTGGGAAATAGGTAATATTGATGAATGATCTCATACATACTAAAATAAAAAAATAAATAAAAAATAAAATAAAATAAAAAACTCTCTTAAAATATATACAAACAAAAGAATAGAGAAGATGAACATAATCAAACTATCTGTAGTATACATATTACATTTCACGTAGTATGTATGCACTAATCATGTTATTATTCTTTTATGAAGGATACGAAAGCAAAAACTTTTGTTAATATTTTATGTACATAAATATTATAATTTGTCTTTGATTATATTCAAAATAAGTTAATGAGCCTGACAAAAGTCGTTGAAATTGTTCCGAATTGTTATTCTTTGGAGATCAATTTTCCTAGAATAAAGATCGATTTTCGTCACTTTTTACATAATATCCGAGCTGAGTGAACCCTAAAATTTCAGGTTAACCTCACTCTCACATTTCGTCGTAGATTCCTTCTGAAATTTTATTTCTAGTGGAAAATGTAAAGTGAGAACATATTGTGATATATTGAGAAAATATATGTTCTTCATTTTCCATCCCCAGAGGTTATTTTCATCTATTAATTGTGTATTTTGTTTGTTAGGAATTTTTGTTTTTTGTTTCCTCGGCAATGTGTTATAAACGTATATGTTTAACATTTACGACGTATTTGAATCTAACAACGAACTACTTCACGTTTCATTAAAAGTCAAACGTAACACCACAACTAACAATGGTCTGAAGAAAGCTGAACGGCTCAGGGAAAAAACGGTTCATTATGATGCTTATATGGCCGTTCTTTACTTGAAAGGATCTCCTCTCTAAAAGAAACTTGTAATATTTCTTTTGTATTGAAACACGTGTGGTCTTTGAGGCGAAGTAGACGCTACATCTGTGTATTCCCTTCTTGTCAAGCATCGGTGTTGAGAGCTTATGCCTTCACCACTAGTTATGATTTATCCCCAGTGTTTCGCTTGGCTGAATCACGAGTATAACTATTTTTAATTTAAATTTCGGAGATCACTCAATTACATAAAGCCCGGCTAATGAAAATAACCAATCAGAAATATTCTTAGAATGTTTCATTAATAGAAAAAGTCTGTTTTCATTTCAGAAAAAAAAAAATTAATCGTTATAATAATCATTCCATTTATAAATGAAATGTGAAAATTAATATTTCAACATATTATTTTATATATGGATTTATTCTCCATCAAATCACCTTTATCTTTCGTAGTATACCTACCGACCGCCCTACAGTCTCCTTTAATAATGTTGCTCTTACCCCTGTCGAACAGATCCGCTACCTTGGACTACATCTGGACAAATGAATAAATTGGAATCCTCACACAAGACTGAAAAGACAGAAAACTGCACATGGATTTGGACCATAGCAGCACTTACTGGACAAACTGTCTAAACTTCCAATTCATTACAAAATACTGATCTACATAACTGTAATAAGGTCAATCTGGACATTCGGAGTTGAACTTCGGGGCTCCACTAAACCTTCCTCTCGTATCCAATTCTTTCGATTCAAAATCCTCAATGCTCCTTACTCTGTCGCAAATAAATTCATACATAAAGATATTAATGTACAATATCTAACCTACCTCGCCCGAACCAGTTATCATTCCTGCCATTATAAACTCCCAATCACACTAGTTTCTAACCTTGCTTCCTCTTCCATTTCTGACAATCCTCCGAGGCGCATGAAAAGAAGCTGGCCACAAGACCTGCTAATGTAAAACGTCATTAGAGTGCTATCAATGGATAGTTTCTCTACACGCCTGTATCACTCCATTATAACTGAGATCAAATTTACTAAATGTATAATTATATACAGTTGTAAATTCCAATAAAAAAAAATTGAAAGAACATAATTCATAATCGTGCGTAATGGAATCTAGCCCATTACTATTTCGATATAGCATTGGGCTTGATTTATAGATATCACATTTTTACTTTAATGAAAACAAGTGAAAGAGGACCACGCATATTGAAAAAAATAATTGTTCTTTTACTTTCTCTTTGAACGTTTTCTTTTTCGTTCGAATTTCTCTCCCTAATAATAAAATCTGTTGTCACAGTGACATTCGTGGTTTGCCAAAAAGGCCAGTGATTTGTTTCGGAACATAAGAACATAGGAAATAGGTCTAGTCACTAGTATTTTTTTTCTTTATTTCCCTCCTTCAAAAGGTGTTCTAACTTTTTCTCCCTTTTACCGATTCATTCTCATTTAAACCACTGGCTTTGCAAAATTGTACTTAAACACGTCCTCGTTATCCCAAATGATGTTTTACATTTTATCTGATTCTTTCAAATAAAGTTTGAGTAGTATTATAGTAATTATCGGCTAAAAGATTTTTATTATGTTGAATTTTATTCACTAAACATGTTTTGTAATCTTGTAAATAAAAAAAACTTATGGAAATCGTAAAACAAATTTCATACAAAAAATAACAATCTTAGAAACAGATTTGAAAATTATTACGTTTCATATTTATTTTTGCTGAAAGCATTTAAGTTATTAATAAATAAATTAATAATAATATTATATTATAATTAATTAATTAAGTTAACATTTATTTTTTCTATTAAAATTAAAAAAGCTTGTTGAAATCGTAAAACAAATCTAACAAAAAATAAAATATAATTTTTTTTAAAATTGGAAAATGATAAGTTTCATATTTATTTTTTAATTGAGCATTTATTCACGTCATTAAAAACTGTAAATACATAGTTTTATGAAAAATTAAAATCCTAGGAGATAAAGGAATCCATACTTATCTTATTTAAAGGCAATATACATACATAAATTAAACTATATCCGACTAAGTAGAAAAAGTTGTAATATAACAATACATCTTAGACTCAGCCATAGACTTGTACAATATTTACATTGCAGGAAACTCCGACCTAAACTTCTCTCCTCTTGTGTAGAAAATACAGTGCTCCAAAAGATTCTCAAACTTTATTTGACAATATTCATTTTTCACCAACTTACGGGAGTAGGAAAAGTTAAAATTTTACACCTCAGCTTCCTCAGGGAATAATTAATAGGAAAAGCTTTTAGTTCACACTGTTTTGACATTTATGTATTTTTTTATGTAAGTTTATGGGAAAGTATGGGGAGACTTAACATCACTTTCTTGAATTCATTCTGAACACCTGAGAGTCAATAGATGACGAAATTTAAGGCTATGTTAATTGAAGAATAGAACCACTAAAATAATATAAGAATTTTTTTTTTGTTTAAAAATACCTTGGAAGTCTTATGTTTATATTTTAAAACTTAATATACATTTTTTTTTATTTAATAAAAGTTGAAAAAAGTAATAAAAATACATTAAAACAGAAAATTTTATTCAATACGAGCTTATACCTAAGTTATGAATTATTATTCAGTTTTTTATTGATTTGAAATTACTACTATATTAAAGAATACTGAAAATTAAAAACAATCAGACGATAAAAAATAAAAACGGAGGACTTTAGATAAATTAAGGTTTACTAGAGCATACATAATTTCTGGCGCAAAGTTAGATGCAGTCACTTTTTCGGAAATTACTGCTGTAATTACTAATAAAAAAATAACTAATTACTTAATTTTTATTAAATTATTTCAAATTTGATCAGGCATTAATATATTGTTCCACAAGAATCAATCTAGATATTGAAGTTTTAGACTTGTTTAACGGGGAATAACAGAAGAAGGAAGAAAAGTACCATAAATCCTTCGATTATTTTTCAACTAAACTTTCCGCTTCAATTGGAAAGTATGGTTTATATTCTTCTTTCCCTCTCATCTCTTTCACTACCACTGGTGTGCCACTCTTGATAACATGAAACGTTTAACGTCAGTGGAACGAACTCTTAAAGAGCAAAGTAACCTACTTTTATGGTATACATATCTACTAAGCGTTATGGGAACACTACCGTTTCAACCTTCGAAATGTATTTTGGGATGTGTAGAGAAAGAAAATTAAATTAACATGAAAAATAAATTAACTTTCATTTAAGCAAAATATTTTAAAAGCAATCTTTGCAATAGCACAAGAATTTAAATATATATCTTCGTCTAAAATTAAAAATCTATTCTATCAGGATAGCTATTAACTTTATGTGTTGAATCTTCTACTCGACTCGGTTTGCCCAATTCGTGGTGGAAGTATTTTCGCCTCCCAGCTGCATTAGTTCCAGGTAATCTAATACCAGGAGGCCTTCCCCGCTTATTACTTCGTGGTAAATACGTTTTCCTGTTAGTAAGAAAATGGAGCTGAGTGCACTCCAGTATATACTCTGTAGTCTTACAGGTTGGATTTCACTTGCAAATTACATCGTTGTGTGTGGAACTGTATAGTTGAGGGTATAGTAAAGTCACAGTGGGTTTGGAAATAGCTATAAAAGACCCTAGTAATTGAGAATGTGAGGATTCATTGTGTAATGTTAAGTCTCCTACATTGTTTGAATTGGTTAATGCTTCATAAATACTTTTATTACCCTTTAAGCCTGTTAAGTAGGTACGTATTCTGTTTGATAACTGTTAAATACTCATTAGTTTAACAAGTTTCTACATTAAACTATTATGGAAAATGGTTAAAACGTAGTGTTTTAATATTAGCGATCTCGAGTCCGCAGCGGATTGACTGAAAATTTGCAGCAGTCCCACGAAAAGAACACTCAACCTTCCTACTCTAGTCACCTATAAAATAATCAGTTAGTATGTCAGAAATGGCCAGGGAGGCGTCACATGTGTGCTAGCAATATTTAATGACCCATCAATTATACCCCACATCACAACCTTTAAAGAATGGCATCAATACTAGAGAATTAAAATAAATTCCAGTAGAAAAATGTTCAATTTCTTACCCATTTGACCAGAAACAGGTTTCAATCCTTCAGTGATAAAATTCCTAACCACTAAAATCCACATGTTCCTAGAAGTCTGAAAAGAAGTTGGCATCGAAACCATCTAATGTGATTGGAGCTCTAGCAATGATAGATTCTCCATAAGAATGTATCATTCCATTATTATATATCTAACATCACATTTACTAGTTGTAAATTTACTTAATATAATTTTAAATTGTAATATATAAATTTTAAAAACATTATTCGATTAATTTTAAAACTTTAACTTGTTCCCATAAATTAGGTGTTACAAATAAATATTTTCAATAGAAATTTCACTTATCTACATAAGATGCCATCATAATAATTTTCCAAAAAGTGGATATATTCAATTTTGACTGAATGCTTCCCATTGATTTTTCAACTGTTTGCGAAATTATGATCAATTTTCATCAGTTTATCAATTTTATATAACCAAAATTAATAAGTAAAACAATTTTCCCCGAATTCTTTTCATAACTAAATAACTGCTTTATTTGTGATAACATATTATCATTTCTCTGTTAAAATTAATTATAAATCGTAAGTGAATGATATAAAAATTAGTGTGATATCTGTTAAAAAATTTGTAATTACAATTAATATTGTGTATTTTTATCGAAAACTTCAACAATGAGAGCTCTTGCTGACGTTATCCTTGCACTTAGATTAGACGGGTAGAACTCACGCTAGGGATAGGTGATTACCCTAAAAGATGATGAAAGACTGGAGCGAGTGATGGATGAGGTGTAGATGTTGTTTACGATTATGCATGGCGGTACACAATCCAAACCGGCTGTACACAACGGAGCCCATATATCACTCAGAATAAACACTATATTAAGTACACTATGCCCAACTTCGGTGCTTAGGGTCATTCTGTGTATACTAATTACGAAGTCATTTCTATATAAAAGCCTCTTGGCGTGTATTGTTTACGAGGGCTTTACGGCAGATATTGTTAATTAAGTAATTCATTACATACATTCATTACCAATTCATAGTTATTTAAATTTTGTTTACCTTTATTTATTTTATTTTTTTATCACTGTTATAGCCAGAGGCCTACAGAGGGCGTTGGTATGCTGAGTACTATAACAAAATGTGAGGTACAAGATATGATCGAAATAAGAGAAACAAAAAAATTTAAAAACGAAAATAAAAACTGAAAAATAGTCAACTACAAAACAAAATATTTGGTGTAGGTTTCAAATATAGAATGATGATAAAATAATACTGACTTAAAATAATAATCTATAAAAATTTCTTTTGGCTGAAATTAAGAAACATAGAAAATATATTATGAAAATAAAAATAAACCGTAAATTAATTACAGATAATCAACATATTATATAATTAAAAAAATACAAAGCAATTGAAAATTTCATGATAAATCATAGGTAAATTGATACATTTTAAAAAACACTGAAATCTTAAACTAAATATTTATATGACTTAATGTATTTAAATTAATATAAATAACAATATTTTAAAGTTTTATTTATAAAATTCAGACCATCGATTATCTCTTCTTATTTACCCTTTACACTGTGAATTAAAGAAAAGGATAATATTAACATAAATTTTATAAATCTCATATGACTCAGGACTTATATAACTTTATAAAAATTGAGTTATTATATGTTCTTATTCAAGGACTATCAGAATTTAGAAGTGATATTCTATATAAAGCTATTATGTTTCGATAATAGGAAATTTATTCAATCTGTGTCATGAGTGACTTGAGTTGTGCAATAACTATTAAAATTAATTACCTATCAACATTGATCAAGGTTTGTAAATTCGAATTGAATTGGAGTCTTGAAGTAATGTCGTAAAAATAGTTGAATCGATTTCTGGCGGAAATTTCTAGGTCACAAAATACAAAAAAGCAAGTGGGGTTATTTATAGATATTTTTAAATTATTAAATTCGTCGATTAAAGATTTATCTATACTAGCGTAAACAAAGACAGTATGCTTAATGGATTCGCCACTGATATAAATATAAAAACGAATTGTAAAATAAATAGTAAATAAAAGTCTGTTTCAAATGAATATAAGGGTGAAATTAAAAATGTTAAAAATAATTTTGGTTTAATCATCATCAAGCGTAATCCAACAGAACAGACTTTTATTTACTATTTATTTTACAATTCGTTTTTATATTCATATCAGTGGCGAATCCATTAAATATAATGTCTTTGTTTACGCTTGTATAGATAAATCTTTAATCGATGAATTTAATAATTTAAAAATATCTATAAATAACCCCAGTTGCTTTTTTCTACGCAGACGCCGCCGTTCACAAAAAAAAAAAGGTAAGAAAACCTTTCGGATAATCCTAATTGTTTTGTAAATGAGGAATTGGGTTTGTACTTTTTGCATAGCACTATAATATTATTTTTCGATAGCTACAACCGACGCTGCAATCCTTCCTTCAGTACTCGCTGATTTTGATTAGAAAATTTAATAATTATCATATGAACTAATACTTTCGTACATTATTACATTGTATACCTACATCATACGTTGCGGATTTCACCTAAATAGTTCAATGTTTCTGTTCATATGTTTTTTTTTTCAATTGCCTACAAGGAAAAGTTTTGAAATGAAATATGTTTTTTTTTATTCTTATACGGATATATTTGCATTTACATAATTACTGGTTATAATGGCGATGTATATTATATTCAGTGGCCGGTGTTGAAAGCAAAAAACAGCCGACGACACAACCCAATATTGGAACCCACACTGTTCAGTTATTGCTTTGGGTTTGGTGTTCAGTGGAGTTTATATTGCGTCCTTTTTTCCCCCCAAAAAAATATCTTATTTTTACAAAAAAAGTTTTGTTCAATGATTTCCATTTGTTGCTGCTTGAGCATTAGCATTTGACAACTTAATATTCCTTCTAATACAAGCTTAAGCGCTTAGTGAAGCCCTGAACTAAGTCCTTAGTTTGGTATTGAAGTAATCCTAGTAGATCCTACTTTAATTGCTGCTGGATTAATCACTGTTTACTACTCGCTTCGTTTTGCTCGGATTTTCTCTAACGAATTCACTACTGATGTACTGAATATTGAAATGTTCCCCAATGCGTCTGCTGTATGCAGTCAAGGTATTAATAGTGTATTTTAAAGTTTTTTTTTGTATGAAGTGGGTTTTGACAGATTATTGTCGTTTGCTTACTATTAAATTATCAAACTTTTTTTATAAAAACGCTGTAGACCATTTTCTTTGTTTAAGATAAAAATATGTGTCGCCTTTAAATCAAGGCTATCAAAGTAAAATAACATCTTAAATACATTCATTCCTACTTACAATATATACGTTTAGTCTGGGGTAATACAAAACGAGCTTCCACGTCACTAGGAAACTGCAGTAGCCCGGAAGATTGCGCGGTCTCAACCATTTCACTGGTACTGAAATCCAGTAGAGGCTGAGCAAGGGGCTAACTGCAGACACTCAGGGCTCGAGAGAAGAACCTAGCCATTATTTAGAATAAGACTCCGGACCACTACCGTTCCAACCTTCAGGGAAGGTTGTAGGGATGCGTGAATCTAGATAGATTGAGCTGGGGGACAAGGATGATGTGCGAGATAGTGAAGACCTCGTATTGATAAGATTGTTTTAGTTGGAGAGTAACCATCAGCTGTACCAATCCATCAAGAGCGTTTATATGAAGCAGTGTGTCCCGAGCGACGCGTACTGTCAGTTAATACAAAAATGGTCTGATCGCGTTATCTTCTGCTTTGGCAACTGCTTAGAGGAGTAGAAAAGAATTATTTCTTTGATATGATAATAGTATGACGGTTTGAGGTTACATTAATTTAAAAAGAATGGCTTCAAGATTTGTAATATATTTAAAATAAATGTTTGAATGAATACAGTCAATGATTTATCACATATTGTTTATAGATTAATTAATACAACGTTATACTAACTTTAAGGGGACATATTAACTACGGAAATTAATGTGAAGGATTTGTTTCTAACCTGTAAGCCAGAAAGTAAACCATGTTTCGACCATATCCACTACCGACTAAAGGCAGGGGTTTCCCTAAGAATATGATTGAAAATTATGTAGCTTAAAAATGCATTACGAGGCACTTTTATGGTCCATTTTATATGTTAAAACGTTTCAAATAACACTCTAACATTATAAAATATATAAAATAAAATGGTTCTAACAATAAGCCCTGGCAAAATATGTGTTGCCGGACATAACCTCGACCCACTTGTTGTAAAGCTGAAAAGAATGGGTTAATTGCACAGAAACAGTTTTAATAGTTGTTTTACAAATTGTTCAATATCGTAGGTTGTGTTTAAATATTTACTTGTGTCAATGGGATAATTGACATTGTAGTGACTATTAGGACTCTCTCTCTCTCTCTCCCTGACTCCCTTTTGACAGGAGGATTAGATAACAAATGGGGCCGGTTAAGTAGTAAAATGTTGACTGTCATATCGAAGTGATTGATAAAAGACCGGTAGCAGTGATTTTAAGTGCTCCATGAAAAAAGCAATGTGGTGGCTCAAATGGATTTTGTTTGTTTTTTTGTTCTCTTATGTATATTTTTAATTACAGATTGTACAACCTAGATTATAAGCATTTATATTTGTTTTATTGAGTTTATTTCACAATTAAGTGGTTAAAGATGGAAATTCTCCTTAGTATGCTTGTTGTAGACGAAAGCTTTTACGGGAGGATAGAATGCGCATGATTACCTGAACTTATGTTTATTGTAAGAGACAATGATTTGGAATCTCCTAGGATTTTCACAAGAGGTCTGATAAGCTAGCCCCTTTCCGTTTTTTTTTTGTTTGTTTTTTTTTATTACTTCAAAACGTGTTTTGTACACTGAATAGAGAGAGCACGTACTAGCACTCATATAAAAGGTTCATTAGCATGAATGCATCCCAGTTCTTGAGGGATGTCATTAGCTAGGTCCAATTAATGTCAGCTACTCCCAACTTGATTCAATGCCTATTGGATTGAATCATCCTTGAACTTAGGAGTTAGTTTCATGTAGTTCACATATCCATAAGCATTAAATAATAAATATAAAGGCTTTGTGAACCTGAAGATTCAATACCGATACTTCCTTTTGATGTCTACACACGTCTGTCCACTAAATTTGGTGTTTTTTCAACCAAACCAAAGCTCTTGTTTTTTCCTTAATGCAGGAATCAACGTTTCACACCCATAAATAATAGTTTTGTAAATTTTTGATTTTGAACACTCATCAACATTGTTTTTTTTAAATTAACCTTGATCTCAAATAAGTATATTTCTCCACTTGTTCATTCTATTTCTTACTATATCTCCGGAATAGCTGACATCTCTGCAGCTAACAATATAACAGGGCCAAGAAGCAATTTTTTTTTCTTGCAAACCAAAAATTTAATCACAAGACAAGGGATCTTTTCCCGCCTGGAAAGGATCTGTTCACAGCCACGGCCAATCAGATGACTGTTATCGAATAATGGACAGCTTCAATTACTATAAATCATTTCTCGAACCTCCGTACAGTATTTAGCTTGGATGAAAGTGTATAATGGAGGGGGTAAGCTTGAAGGGCGATCGACGCCAGAAGGCGGGGTGCAATCCTTTCGTAGGCTTGGCATCTTGCATGCCTTATTTGACAGTTGAGAGTTCCTGCCACACCCCGTATGGCAGAAATGGCTAGGCATGGCTTTAAAAGAAAAAAAAAATTGACTTACTCAAATCGTGTTTTGTAAATATTCTCCTTAAAATAAACCTTTTTTATTAACTGTTCCGTGGAAACATCTATTTAAAAATTGCCTAAATTATTTCAATTTTATATTTATTTTTGTAGAACATGAAATATATATGTCAAAATATAATTACTTAATATTTACATTGAAATGAGTTTGAACAGAACAGACTAAGAAGCACGAATTTCTTGAGAATGGCTTAATGGATTTCATTATAGATATACAAAATTATTGAAAATGACATTTACTACAACTTTCATTAATGTGCGAAATTCCTATACTAACTTCAACGTTAAGTTGCCTTTAAGGGGCGTGGCCTAGTCCCCACACCTTAGCGCCATTTTTTGCTTAGAAGGCGAGTAGGGTTATGGCACCTCTCTGATTTCTTTACTAGCTTTTATAAACGTAGTTGTATTAAGTTTTATAGTTTCCTCGTCCTCATCCATTAATATCAAGAAGTAATCAGCATATTTATGAGTTAGTTTTGTATCCAATTTATTTAGCGTTTTTCATGAAGTCTGCTGTTTTTATGCATCACTTACTATCTGTTGTAAATGAAAATAAACCATATCTGGAAAAAAAACTTTTTTTAGCCATTCTTAAATGTCATATCGATATTTTTTTAATTGATATAATCCAGCATATGTTCGGTGTCTTATTAAATCAATTATAAAGAAGCCATTTTTTAAACAAGTATTAAGTGCATCCCTTAAAACACAGACTGACAGTGCTCAGTTTTAAGGAATGCGATTTATAGCTATAAAATGACTGAGGTCGTTTATAAGTTATTTACTGCTACAAAAAGGCTGACATGTCTGAGAATCGAGGTTTGTAGGTATTTCCGTATCGGACCGACGAAGAACAACAAATATCAACAATTTATATTTAATTGTACAGTTGGTTTTCTTCTTAACTTGAAAATATTTATGATGAACTGCATTTGTTCATAACCAATACAACATCCATCGCTTGATGTTTAGGAATGATCTGTTTAGATGCAGTTATTTTAAAATTCAAACCCTATATTCGAGAATAGGGAACAGCATTGTGTATAGTAGTTGTCTAATGTCTGAAACGTAATACGGGTTGTTCAAATAAATAAGCATCTTTTTCTAGTTACGTGTTTAAATATCTAGTTTTTATTTTTATCTCTAAGTTTTTTTTTTTTTCGGATAGCTCTATAGGCCTTCTCCATACCTGCCTGTTATGGGCTGCTGCTTTCCAGTTTGCTGTATGCAGTTCATTCCTATCTTTGACGATTCTGTCTTTCCATCTAGTTTCTGGCCTCTCACGTTGTCACTTGCTGACTTACTGGCATTTATTGTTGTCTAAAGTAATGACGAACCTTTCAATTAACTGATAGGGGCTTGTTTAGAGTTGGATTCATATAAACTGGAAGGATGAGAAATAAATGCTCTCCATCTGACTCCAAGCTTGTCCTCACATATAATTTGAAGCTTTGCATTTTTTCTTTAGATAATTTTTTTTTTTTTTTTTTTTTTTTTTTGTCGGCTCTCAAATCTAGTAAATCTTTGGCTGCCCGAACTAGCCTTCCAGGCCTGCCTATCTTGGGCTGCTGCTTTCCAGTTTGCTGCATGGAACTCTTTCGCATCTTTGTTGATTCTGTGTATAAATCTTGTTTTTGGTCTTCCACGTGGTCTTCACTTTTGCCATCTATTCTATTCATTGTTGTGTAGAGGCGTCCTGCTGGATTACTTCGAGCCACATGTCACACCCATCTTAATCTTCTTACCTGCATTTCAATTGATTGGCCAGTCTTTGCAAGCAGTACAGTGTTAGTTCTCCTCCTCCATGTGTTAAGGCTCAGATCCCAGATAGCAATTGTACGGAGGACTTTCCGTTCAAATATATCGATTTTGCTTTATAGGGTTCCTCATAGAGATCCCAGGTTTAACAGCCGTATATCAATCAGTGGTGAAGTCCGGTATGGTAAGCCAGGATCGTTACCATGTTAGGATAGTGAAAAAGACAATAAAAAATAAATGTTAAAATAAAAGACAATTAAAAATAAATAATAATAAAAATAAATGGTAATAAAAGACAATAAAAAATAAATGGTAATAAAAGACAATAAAAAATAAATGGTAATAAAAGACAATGAAAATAAATGTTAATATTGGGTAAATAATTCATATTGCGAATTATTTACGATGTACGAAAATATTGCCTGGTGAGCTAAATTCAAAATTTCTTAATTCTCTTTCTTATATATATATA
>NW_027115705.1:619515-634419 GCF_000696795.3 Halyomorpha halys | reverse complement strand
TGTGTTTTATATGCTATAAAGAATTGATTTACTTCAAAAGATCAAAAAATAAATAAACATTCATAAAACAGCATAATTTATGCATCTCCATGACCATGAATAATTCACTCTAATGATTAGTGAATGATAATTAGCCTTGAAGGATGATTGAAAGGATATGCCAGGAATGATTGAATGGGTTCCATTGAGTACATGCGACCGCGGCGCACGTTTCGCCCACACCACACTATTCCGTTACCGACTCCACCGTCTTCAAGAAGCTTGGATTGTTTCTATTCTTGTTTTTAGTTTTTCTCAAATATTTTATTCAGATTTTTTTTTACAGGATGCTCAATAATTTCACTATAACTTAGACAAAAATCTATTTATTTATTTTAGTGGGTATGTCATGTCTATTTAAAGGTCATTTACACTAAAATTGGAAGGAGGAACTCGAAAAAAATAGCCAGAGACTGCTCAACTGAGTTGTTAATACGCAGCATACCGATCAATCAGATAATAAATAATAATAATAAAGGCAGTCGGCGTGTAAGGATGTGGGAATTAGTAACAAGCGGATCCATAAAATGTTAATAGATAATGAGCCGACGGATTAACGTCCAAGGGGTCTACCGAAACGTAGATGGGATAATTGAGTTAAGACTAATTTTAATAGATTTTGGTTCGGAAAGGGTTAACTAGACATATGTATGTTCAGAAAGATTGATTGAAAGAAAGGTAGTATCGGCATCGAACCTTCGGTCTCATTTAGCCTTCATTATTATAAAGTGTTTCTACCTTCGAGTAATTTACTCTGGAATTTGAAATCGGTAAAAGATTATTGATTGCAGTGAAATTCTTATTCGCCTAGGAGCTTCGAATTTTTAGTTTCTTCTCCAAATTTTTTTTAACAAATAATATAGAACCCCAACAATGAAATTTCCTCATAGTATCAGTTTTATTATTAGTGTTTGAATTATATCAATCCCAAACACATTTTCCATTCCTTTGAAAATTCTTGTCCTTGGATTATTATATATTTGACATTTAAACAATTTTAACGCGTTTTAAAATATGATTTCATCTCTATAATTAACTGGTACATAGGGAAGGGATCTAGTGAAGAATGTCCAATACGGAAATAAAATCATGATGTCTTGTTAGAGGAGAAATGTACCGTAAACTCTATACTCATGTTTTATTTTCTTCTCGTATCAAGGTTTATGTTGAGTTACAACAGTCAGTTTGAAGTCAGTTAGATGCGTAATATTACTTCTTCATTTTAGTTTCTATAAAACTTTAATGGCCAGTTATCTTAGATTCTATTGTCTACATTTTATTAAGTATTTAATTCATAATTTGTGAATGATTTATTCTTGCCGATAAAACATTCATGATAAGGTTAAAATATATATGGCAACCGAACCGAAGTTGGGTGTTATTTATTTATATTATATTTATTTCATAATGTAGGTAGTATCAATTTCAGTCATCGATAGATCATTTCGATATAATCCACATAAATATATCATAGAAATGCATAAGTTATTCGAAGAGAAATTTTTTTTAAGTATTCCTTATTTGTTGCAACGTCATCGAACCATCGGCATATCAGAAGAAAAAAAATTTGCCATGGCATGATTTCTTCTTACTAATACAGCGGACAAAATATATTTTAACCTATTTATCTTATTTATTTTTGTTTGGCTCCACCCTTCCATCGAAGACTTATACTGCTCCAGAATGGGAATGTCTAAATTAATTTCTCGGTGCCCCCATGTAGGATACATATCATTGTTTATTGCTGTTATTTTTAAAATAAAAATTTCTTTATAACGACTATCTTGATAGATTTTTAATGCTTTCGATCAAAAACGATTTTATTCAATTTACCATTTTCCATCTAGTGTAATTATGGAAAATAAGGCTAAGGTAACCTTTTTTTAATATCTTTACAATGTAGTTACATGCGCTCCCCTTAGCCAGGTAGTTGAATTTTTTTTATGATAACACTGTTATGCAAGTATTCCTTAATTGGTTGCTAAATTGAAGATCTTTTTTTCTTTTTCGAATTAAATAAATACCTGAGGAAGGTGACCTGGTTTGTTTTATTGCCAGTACGGAGTGAGCACTGCTGGTAAAAGTGCTCTTGATTAAAGAACAATAATTTATTAGTTAACCCTCTTAATAAAATAAATAAAATGATTGAAAATAGGTTTCTAATCTAATTACTATTTTCTTTAAACTTAGTTTATTTAAGATTAATTATTTTCATTAGAATTATGTGATCGATTGTAAATACAGATACTAATGAAGTGTTGATAGATGACTGTAGATTAATATGTGGAAAAGATGGTCCTAGGGTACGGTCAGCATAATAAAGAAAAATTAATTATTTTGGTCGACGTTTCGACCTGAATTTCAGGTCTTCATGAGGGCTAAAAAACAATTAAAAGATTTATTAGTTTATTGTTTCTTATAATTTATATGTTTCTCTGAATGATGTTTGTCAACTCTTTTTGTTTTTCAACTCTGATGAAGACCTGATATTCAGGTCGAAACGTCGGAGCGAATAATTAATTTTCTGTTTATTTGCTGACTGCACACACCCGACCATCTACCTTCACACGTAAATACAGTAACAAACTATAATAGTCATGGAAGTCCCCTGACTGTCTCTTTATCTCCTAGCAGAGGAGCATAAAGTACACCCGATCATACCGCTTATAGTACATGAGCCCAGTGGGAAAAAGTTTGGTATCACAACCCAATTTTTGACTAATGTAATGAAAAGAATGTATAATTACTTCTCTAAATTGATGAGTCTGACAAGTATAGTGAGGGAGAATAAAAGTTGCAGCTGTTTCAAAAAGTAAAAAAAAAAATTTTTCATTCGGAGCTCCACATTTTTAAAACTACCTACAACACTAGAAAATCTACAATCTAAAATCTAACATCATTTAATGAAGAGTGAATATGCTAAAATATGAGCCCCAAAAAAGAGCTTTTTGCTTTTTTAAAAGTTATTTTGTCTCTCATGTTTATTTTAAGATTAGTTGTTCACAGTTAAGTTTGTTTCCCCTTTTGTACTTTCATTCTTTATGTAGTTACACAGTTCGGGTGCTGTTATCGGCCGTACCTTATTGTTCTTTCATTCATTAATAAATATTGGCAAGGATGAGGCTAAAACTAGAACAATGTGATATAACTGAGGAAGCAAGGCCACGGCGATAACCGCTGTCACCTAGCACAAACTTTAGAATTAGTCAGTTGAAAATGCTGCGAAGGATTTGTTGCTGTCATTGTTGCAATGTGAAGATGTATTCGACGGGGCATCCGCCCTGGGAAAAGATTTGTCTAGATATGAGTATGGCATCTGTTCTCGTGAGTCATATGTTATTTTTAGTAGGTAATTGCCTTTCTCTAGGAACTGACATTTCTAATGCTCTAACCTAATTGGTTCCTAAATGTTCATGAGTGTCCATTAAGTTACCTACCTTAATTAGGCTCGTTTTCACCTTATGATATATTTTATTATACTTATTTATAATTGTATATAACGAAATTATTTAAGACATATACTCTCTTCTTCTTCGTCCTCCGATGAGGAAAGCACAACTCCCATTATAAAAAATAATAACTCATGTTGATAAAATGAAGAAGTTTCTATTTATCGATTATTTTTTTTTCAACTACTATGACTTGGCAAGTCGATAAATATTCTTCATTCCCTTGTTCGTCATTTTTATGTCAAATATTTTATATCTCTTAATGTGTCTTTAATGTTATAACTTACCAATTAAAATGAATTAATATTAGTTTGATACAGTTAAACATTTCTATATTAAATCTATGATAGTACCTAAAGTGTTAAGAGTTCTTGATGAAGATATCAACAAATTGTTTTAGTATTAAAACTTAAATAATAAATATATCGTCGCCTGATATTTCACCCTAATATATACTATGTAAATTTTTTTTTTTTTTTTTTTTTTGTGAAATGTGAAACATCTATCTTGTTAATTTCACAACACCTAATAATTACACTATACCTACTTAACTGCTAAAATATTCGAATCTCTAATGACTTAGAGACATAAATACTGTCAAAACTCCAAATTTCCAAGTCAACCAATTTACCAGTTGCATTTAAAGATTAAATTGAACACCTTAAATCTATAACAAGAGAAAAAGATCAGGGGGTTCACTGTTCAAGCAGTGCGTGTTGCATCTATCAGAATGAAGGCGTTGCTTTTGATCTAACTACTCGATCTCAAATAGATATTTTCTATTTATTTTTTCTACCAAAAGCAAGTTTATTTTTCTTATATGCGCCTAGAGGGATCACTTTATATTGTGCACAAATGGAATAACTGCCACTGGTATACTCCAATCAGTTAAAACAATTTATTTTGAAGTCTCTATTTGTTTTCACTTTTCAGAGGTTATTAAAAAAGTATATTATGCTAGCGTTAATAATACTGTTATATAAATTCTTAACGATATATTTTTTCATGTTTTGCAGCTAAGCGAGTGGGCCGAGGACCTCAGCTCTGAGGCTGATGGACCGGGCGCGGAGACAGTAGAGGCGGCCGAGCGGCAGCTGGAGGCAGCCTCCCAGCAGCGGCTGTCCTGCCTCGAGGCGGCCCTCTCCACCGTAGCCCAAGGAGAAGCCCTCTTACAAGAACTCAGGTAGGGCACAGTGTAGTGCAGTTTAAGTGTTTAGTTTAAGTGTAGAATTTTATGAATTTTATCTAGGAAGGGCGGTAAAAGTAATATAAGTCAAAAATTTTGTGAAATTGATTTTAACGGGTATAAAGCATTTAGAAACTCTGATTTATACTATTTTTACCGATCTCACTCCCTTGATATTTCCTATAATCTACTATAAAAACAAATGTTTTGGAAGACGAACCCTTTTTTATTTGTTTACATACGAAGGTAGGGGAAGGGAGTTAATCGTAGAGGTAACCAACCTAGTCTAACAAGAACGGAAGGTCGAGTTTTAAACCTGCCTAACCCCCACAAATAAAAGTCAACCCGCATAGACCGGATTTGAACCGAAATCGTTGTATACATAAGGATGCTAAGGTGACGCCTCTACTCATTAAGCTACAGCATTCTCCTGGACGACGAAATATGACGATTTCAGCTTGTAACTTAACCTACTTAACGCTTAACCAATTTTTGCAATTTTCTTACTTGTACTACTATACCACCATCCCTAGAATTATTTTACAAATAAACTCCAATAAAAAAGTCATCTTATTAAATATCATAGCAGACAAGGAAGTTTACAAAACTTATAAAATCCATGGTAAGAACTTCGTTTTAGCATAGAAAATAACTTTCAGGCTACTAAATTATATCTGATAATTGTCATGCCCGCTTGGATTTCAAATCTCTTTCTCAACACAGTCGTCCTGCATAATGTGAAGAACTTGACTTAATCATAACGATTGCAGTCCTTATAAAATGTTTTGTTTTCCCTAACTTCTCTAAAATATGCTTTTTATCATGAAGTGACTTCAAAACTCAAAAATTGTATTTTTCTATTCTACGGTCTTTGGCATTTCACAATTTGTACTTTCCGGATAAGTTCTTTACATCTTAGTAAAATTTAGATTCAGTTACTCATCTTACCAGTTCGAAAGTTCTTACATGTCAGACGAATTGAAAAGGTCCCGACTCCGAAAAGGATAATACAAACCCGGACCGCACCTAATGAGAGAGTCCGGAATGCAGAGCTTGTCCTAGGCCGGAACCCTGACATGCTCAACGTGTCATGTCATTAAACATTATTTCTCCAGCCTGGACCTCATGCTATGATTTCTTTCTCCAGCATGGCATGTTCCATCTTGATAAGATCTCTTCGCCTCGACAGAGCTGTTGGTAAATTAACTTCTGTAAGGAAGTCAGAAGTTGCATCACGGATTGGAAGCTTGTCAAGTCCTAAAATGTAGAGAAAGTATTTTGATCCCATTCTACTAGGCACGTAGGTGAAGTTCCTTAGCTAGGCAATGAGTTAAGGAGCATTTGATCTTCGCTATATTTCATCCTCCAATCTAGATAAATTTCAATCAATTTAATGACAGATTTTTTAACACAGAAATACCATTATATATTGTAAATGAGCCATTTATGGAAATGTTGACTTATCATTTAACAATACATTGAAGGTTTTGTTTTCGTTCATTCCATGTGTTTCCGTTTATTTCTTCCCCTGCCTGTTTTTTTTGTGAAGATAAGAAGCTCTTGAGTAAGGATAGTTAAAAATTATTTTTATTCTTATCAATATCTTCGCCTTAATTTTATCATCAGTCCTCTTAAATCTTCAAAAGTCTACTTTCCAAAGGTATTTCCACTGAGGCATGATATGGAAAGGTTCAAGGTTATTCTTAGGACTGAATCCACTCTGGATACTTGCAAAAAAGGCTCTTTAATGGGGCCGGCACTCAGTACTGAAACCTTTTTCTATTTTCAAATATTTAAGGTCGAATGTCATGTAAAATCCAAATTAAAATGATTTTTAACGCGACCAAAATGCCTATATTATTGTAAAATTCCGAAATAAAGAATTTAATGAAGTGATATGGTAAAAAAAGTTGCTTAAACAGTACAAAGCCATATTTCTTGCACCAACGTTTCACTTTGCAGGAGTTCATCAAAGCTAAAAATATTTTAAATGGGTGGCAATATAAGATGAAATAAAATATAATGTGAACTAAGGTAGAATTATAAAATTATGTAAAAAATATAGTGAAACTTATATAAAAATGAGTAGCGTAATTAAAATAAGATACGCTGCTCATTTTTATATAATTTTAGCATTCACTTTTATACCGTAGAGTTCTATCACAGTAAATGTTACATTTTATACCATCTTATACTCCTACTCTGCTTAAAGTATTACTTAGTTTTTATATCTTGCTTTTAGACCTGATGATGCTCCATAAAAGAGTGGGACGAAACGTTCGTGCTTATTAAATAATTTTATATTTGGGCTCTTTTTTTGACCACCATCTTCATTAATTAATGAAAGACAATCAATTACTAATATTTTAAATAATCAAATGTTAATTTAATGTTGTGCATTTTAGTTCTTGTATATAAAACATTTTGATTACGTTTGGATCATTTCCTTTGGAATATATTTTAACTCAAAAATTGAAATAAATATGTGACACTTCGTACGCTTGTAGTCCTTGTTTCATGTTGCGAAGGTGGATTGGGTTGAGAAAGAGAGTCCGCTCATTTTAGTTTCTCATATATCTCATAAAGTCTGTTAAAGAAGCTTATTGAGGGGAAGTTGCTTGCGCTTTACCGAATGGGGACTTCATAAGTTGGAATGGAGAGAATTGTATGCCTAGTTTTATGGTTCGGAGGAGAGGAGATTAAATGGGAGACCGAAATGTGCAACGGAGTGCGGCTGTGTGGCGAGAGTTATGAATACTAAGCCGGGAGAAGATGTGGAGTAGAGATATTGTGCCGATGTTAATATTCAAAATTCGTCCCCGTTGTAGGCCTTCAGATTCGTTATGTCTGAGTTCTAGCCTGGCGGTACAGCCTTTTACTGTTTTATTCAGTATCCCGATATCCTCGTTCAACTCTTTGCTACCCTCCTCTAGATCTAAGTTTATTTCCTTTCTATGGAGGTTTGTGCAAGTTCATTTCTACTTGGACGTATTTAGTATACTTTAACCAATATTTTTTAGAGAAGCGAGAAAGTATTTTTTTTTCTTTTATGTTTAGCTAGCTTTAGAATTTTTTAGTAAGGAAAATCGAAAAAAAACTACAGTATGAAACAAATCTTCTGGGACGTGTTCTGTCCCTGTGAATAGATTTATATGTCCATCGAATAGAAGCTTGAATATAGTTTTAATGTAACTTAAGAAAAAAATAATTCTGTATTAAAAAAAATTTATATGACTATTTTTTTACATACCTGATGTACCTACGAAGGAATTTTAACAATTACTAAACTGGATAGCTAATGATGTGGCATGTCAGTTTTCCAAAGAAACAATCAACTGCATATTTTTGGCTTATGAACAATTATATCATTTTTGTTCATTTATTTCAATTTACCACCGTATAGCAAAATACAATAAATAATTTTAATTAATGAGTATAATACATTATTATGAGCACTTGTAAAAAATAAACTTGTCAACAACTTGTGAAGAAACTATCTAGAGTTCCTTCAATGAATAAACTAGTTTAGAAGATTGCCTTCTTTTTTTTTTTTTAAGACGAAAAGAAAAATCAAATTGGAGCTAGTTTAATGAGCTATAATGTAGTTTATGATGTTTATCTTCGTAGGAGTAATAGTTTTCATGATATTTGCCAAATTAACCTCACAAAAATGTTGAGCTCTAGTTGTTCGGATACATTTTTGATTTATGAAAAACTATTTCTCAGAAACGATCGGACGTACAGATGTCTGTCTGCAATCAAATTAAATATGTATGTGTATAAATGATGTACTATAAAATAGTTTCTAATGTTTATCTTCGTTGGGTTAGTAGTTTTTATGATATTTGCGTATGAAATTTCATGAAGCTAAAGTCTAATTTTTTGTTTTATTTTTTGGAAACAGCTGCCATTTTTTATTGCCCTGGTTATACTTATATATAATAATAATGAAGACCTAACGAGTCCAAAGATTCGATGCCGATACCACCAATCGCTCTCTACATACATCCGTCCAGTGATGTCCCTCCAAACCCAATTCTACTAAATCAGTGATAACGCAATCCTCCCATCTACGTTTCGGTCTACCCCTCGGATGTTTACCCGTCGGATCAGTGTTTATTAACATTTTAGGGAACCACTAATTACTAAGCCCTACAACCTTACACGTCCATCTTATACACCGCAATGGTATAACTTGAATTATATTTACAGAGTGTAGTTCCCATAATTCAGTGTTGTGTAGTCTTCTAATTCTCCAGCTACTTCATCCTTTTTCATTTTACGTACATACTGATATAATTAATTAAATGGCTATTAATTTTTACTAGTAATTATACCTTGTTTTCATCAAAATAATAAAAAATTGGGGTAGAATAAATCGACTTTTTTCTCTTCTTGGGCTCTCGCACTACTAGGTTCGAAACTGGGCCAGCCTTCGGAAACTAACTGAGTAGCTATGTCTCTCTCTAGAGTTCTTGAACCATTTATTATTTCAAATTTTGTATTTCTAATAAAAAAAATTAAAAAAGTAGTTTTTATTTCCATTGCCTTTAGTCGAAAGAAATGAATAGCTTTGCTGAAACAATCTCTAGAGTCGAGTAATGTAATGACTCTCTACTAAGAATCGAGAGTAATTACTAACCCCTTTGTTAGTGATATTACTAAAGGAGGCTGACACCATCTGGAGCACGGTTTGGAATTGCTTTGTTTAGGTCCTCCTAAAATAGCTTTACTTGGGCTTCTTACTTTCATCCCCGTTCGCCCTATTACTTCCCTTTCAAAGGAACAGATTTAACCTTATTCTTTTTTGTAGCCCCGTTTTATTTTTCATCAAAGGGCCGAATCGCATAACCTCCCTGTAACAAATAGTAGAGTGTTGTTAATGTTCTGTGAAATTCTTTGAGGCCTATCGGTTTCTTCTCCATCAAACGTATCACATGACTTGAAAATATAAATTTCTGCATGATTTATAAAAAAAAATAAGATAAAAAGTTTGTCTTGTGTGACTATATTTGACCTTAAAGTGTACCATGCTATCCACCCCGATATTGGCCACGTCCCGAAATAGGCCCATTTTCCCTTGTGTACCCGATAACCATGAATTTATTGGAAACATAGAGGATCCAATACTCCCCTTTACCCTTATCGGAAAGAGGTTCTGGCAAAATATTATTTTTCTCTGTTTACTTGTTTTTTTTTACTAGTAAGCCGTTTACATTAGATTGAATATACTTATTTTTAATATAACAAAAGTGAAACTTCAAACTACCTTTTAGAATTGAGATAATTTTTTGATGTAACTACATCTGACCCACATTTGAGAAAAAACGTTTATTTAACAATTGGCTATATGAATTTTTCATCTCTACAGAGCAAAAAAATATTCAAAAAAAGTTATACTGCCCAACTGTAACCCACTACTAAATACACAGCATACTTATGCCTAATCAAATATTATTTTTTATAGTATATTATATTTTTTTTTTTCTTCTTTCTATATTGTTTTTCAAATTTTTTCCCCCCTCACTTTATCAAACATAAAATAAAATAAAAATATAAACTAATAGAAATTTTAAATAAAATGATAATACATATAAAAATGTAAATATCGTATTTTCGCACATAATTACTAATTAATAAAACATATAAAAAATAAATAAAAAGCTACAATTTTATTTCTTTATGCATACCTTCAAATACAGATAATAAATATAAAATTAAAAAAACAAAACAATTTAAATAAATATGAGAAGTTGGTTGGGGTGCGGTCAGAGAATGACCCAAATAAATTTTAAAAACTTATTTATTAGTGCCTTTATTTATTAGGCATTAATAAATAAGTTTTTTAAATTATTATTTCAATTTATTTGTGTTACATTTTGACCGCAACACCAACCATTTTCTCCTGATGTATATTATCCACGGTCAACTACCTTCTCTTCATTAATATAAATAAAGTATTATGGATAAAGATAATTGATAAGAAAATAATAAATTTATATACAAAAGTAATAAATATTAAAAATATATAGGAACAAAAAGATAGTACTGGAAGATTATTGATTGACCGTGTGTATAGATGAATGGAATATGGTCCGGGTGGGGTAAAACAAAAACTCAAATAGTTGATAATTATACTATTTTATTGAGCCAACGTTTCGCCCCACGTTGCAGGGCTTCGTCAGGGCTGTTTTGACGGCAGTAATAATTTTTTTGTAATAAAATATAATTTTTGTAATTAAATATAATTATTTTTTAAAAAATAATTTTTGACTGTCGTCAAAACAGCCCTGACGAAGCCCTGCAACGTGGGGCGAAACGATGGCTCAATAAAATAGTATAATTATCTACTATTTGAGTTTTTTTGACCGCACCCGGACCATATTCCATTCAAAAAGATATTATGGTGTTATTTTTTTTTTTTATGTAATTGTTTATAAACTCTGGCCCCTAATACAACTAACATCACCTCTTCTTAGCCTTATCCTTATTTCTTGATGATAAGGGTTGCTTTTATTCAAATATCGTGGGAAGACGTTTTTAATCACCTTCTCCCTCTTTGTTTTAGAAATAATTATTTGTAAACTACTTAGTATTCGATTTTTTTTTTAAATTAGCCTTACCTAAGTAAATCATAAGTGGGACTCTCATTAATATTGTCAGCTTCACGGGCATTGTCGTTTTTGAAGTAAAATAAGTAGTAAGTGAGTGAGTTAGTGGTATCTGTTTTTTTTTTTGTTTTTTTTTTAAGAGGACGATAAAACGGGGTTCCATATTTGCTAAAACTGCTCAGATTTTGATGATTTTTGTTTAAATAGAGATTATGGCATTTAAATAAATGCATGGCTATTGTGTTCTTGGAGATGTATAGTTTTCGAGTTCTTTAAATTTTTTTTTTGTTTCCTTAAAATATACATATTTTTTAACAACAGAGTCCAAATCTATGGAAATGAATTCTTGTTCAAATACATTGTAAGGAGAACCACCATTAATAATTTTAGTTCCATAGACAATGTTTTTGTGGTACAATCATCAAAATGTCAGTGAGTGTTATCTATTCTTTTATATAGCTAGTGTAACTATGTTTTATTTTCCATATATATGTGTTAAAAACAACATAATTAAATTATATATAAAAAAAAAATTATTTAATATTCTCTAAGCCCATATTTACTTTTAATAATGGGAAGATAATGGACTGTGGATAATATATAAGAGGATAAGATAGTTGGGGGTGCGGTCTGAGAATAACACAAATAAATTAAAAACTTTATTTATTAGTGCCAACGTTTCGGCCAGAATTTCTTAACTTCATCAGGGCTGCTTGGAAGATGTCGGAAATCCAAGTTATTGTTTTTTAACTTGTTTGTGTTATTCTCTGACCGTAACCCTAGCCATCTTCCCTTCATACAAATTTTTTTTTATTCACTTAAACGTTCGAACCACTTATTTTATCAATTCGTCGGTCATAGCCCCATCTGCACTACCGTTTTCTTGGCTGAGTTTAAATCTTCGTTTTCTGTAGCAGGGGGCGGGGTAGAACAGGGAAAATTATGTCCATCGGTTGCATAGAAAAATTCAGTGGTTTTCACTTTTTGTGTCAGCAATAATAAAACACTCTCACTGCCGTCAATAACACCCTGGTCAATACATTCTCTGTGATATAAGAAAACTTTGAAACAAGAAATTGATATCATCAACTTACCATTACTACTATTTCTATCTGCGATGATGAACGAGTTTTCAACAACAGGATCTTAAGAATGTTAGCAAAACTTAATATCATCTACTGTAGTACATTTATGATGTCGAACTTTTCATTTTGTTTTTTTCAAGAAAATATACTATTCCTTACTTGGAGCATTCTTTTCACAACACTAAGTGAAGGTGCTGCTAACTAGCAATACATGTTCTATAAAGGCCCGAGCTACTCACTTTTTGAATCATTAGAAAAAGAGATTTTTTTTTTAATCGAAATTAGATTTGAAACAGATAATAGCCATGCACAACAAAAGCACCTTCTCTTGCAGATTCCTCAATGGACAATTGACAAAAACTACTGTTACTCTCCGGTGACGGAATAGGATGTGCCTGATTCTGCAAACGTTGACTAGATATTATGCACCGCTGTTTGAGGGGCTATTTCTAAGTATGTCTCTTCATATTAGGCAAGGTTCCAATTACTGGATCGAGCGGGCCGCAATGTTTGGCCTTTCGGTAATACAGCAGTTAATCCTGATAGACCCTAAAGCCGAGCAGGATATCCTCGCCATCTGGTGAAGTGTTTGCCGATCCCTCCAGCAGCGGGGCACAATGAGGACGGACCACCCCCAACCATTACATCTCCTGAGGATGAAAGGAACTCAGATCATGCTCTGCCGCCTCCCCGTTATCCATTATTCCCTTCTCTGTTCTTTATCCTTCTCAGTCTACCGTGTCTTACAGGTTTCACTACTTAGCGAATATGTATCTACGCTGATGTTGGTTCACTAGCTTGTTAAAACTTTCCTGTTATTAAACCCGCCCCCTAAAAATCATTTATTCATAAAATAAAATCGTTTCTATCCGAATGGTTAAGACGTAACATACTCGCTATACTAAATATCTAAGATTATCTTACTCAAAGAATTACGTATTCTGATTGTTAGTTAACAGTGTAAATAATTGTGGCTTTACGACTTAAACATGTAAACAAATTAAATAATTTCCAATGAACTGTCATGATCATTCTCCCCAGCTTAATAAGAATACAGTATAAAAATGCAGTAGGTTAACTATGTACTAGCACTAAATATACTGATTTTTAACATGGTTAAATTTTAAAAAATGATTTAATGTACTTAATACTTGTTGTTTTGTTTTTTCAAACTAAAAATTGCTTAGATTGTGCTCTCTTTCCAGAAACCTAAAAGATAGAATTTAAAAAACTATTATATTTTATACTGTGCTTTATGGATACGAAACGTGGCTTCTTGCATTAAGGCAAGAACAGTGCGTTAAGGTTTTTGAAAATAAAGTATTGTGTGAAATATTGGGACCCACGAAGGATGAGTTGATCGAAGAATTTGGAATAAACACCGCTAAATTGAGGGAACTGCACTCGGTAAATATAATTCAGCTTATAGCATAGCTGCGTGTAAGGTTGTAGGGCTTAGTAACGAGTGGATTCCTAAAATTTTAATAAACGCTGAACCAATGGGTAAGGGTCCGAGGGGTAGACCGAATCATAGATGGGAGGATTGCATTAAAACTGATTTAGTAGACTTGGGTTTGAAGGGGCTTCACTGAAGCGATGTATGTAGAGAGCGATAGGTGATGTATGTAGAGTTCGCTATGACTTTTTTTTTTCCCAGCTTCAGAATGATTTTTTCCCCTTCATACATAATCTAAGGAATTAATTCGAGAAAATCGTTGTTAGTATTGTTAAAATAAAAACAAAAGAAACCAAAATAACCCAGGGTAAAATACCTTAAGTTGTGTTATCTTATAGGGCTCCTTGCCATGTTGAGGGTTATTAAAGTTTCAGATTACTTATGTAGTTTTAAGTAAGTTTTAATGGTTTTTCTTCATGAATAGATGGATATCTCTTAAAATAATTTTTGAAGTGAAAGATAACATGTCGAAAAGTTGCTTTGTGGTTTTAAATTCTGAAAAGAAGTATGCAGGTCCCATAAAAATTCTATCCAGAAATTTAAAAGTTAAAATATAAAAAACTGGTGTCTTTCATACTGTACTTTATGGGTCCGAATTCCTCTTGCATTAAGGGAGGAACAGCGGGCTTAGGTTTTTAAAAATAAATATTGGGTAAAATATTTAGACTGAAAAAGAATGAGTTAATCAGAGAATCTAGATGGCTACACAACGCCGAATTGGGGTATCTGCACCCGGTAAACATAACCCAGGTTATAACATTGCGACGAATAAGATGAGCGTGTAAAGTTGAAGGCTTAGTAACGAATGGATCCTTTAAAAGTTAGTAAACACTAAACCGACGGATAGACCGAAACGTGGGAGAGAAGATTACGTCAGGACTGATCTGGAACCTAGGGTTTGGACGGGTCTCATTGAATAGAAGTATGTAGACAACGATTGGTAGTATTGGTATTTAATGTTATTATTTAATTTTTCTCATTATTTCTTTAATTTAGCTTTTATATATAACTTATTGTAATTGTGGTAGACTGTATTATTATTATTATTCTTAAAAAAAAAAAAAAAACTAAATTATAT
>NW_027115705.1:587563-619465 GCF_000696795.3 Halyomorpha halys | reverse complement strand
ATATATATTCAATTACATAACGTTTCTTTTATTTCTCAAATCAGTATATGTTCCCCACCGTGATGTTTGAAGGGACAATGTTTTCCCGTCCCGAAATTGGATAGATGGGTATGAAAGGTATTTGTCGAAGGCTTTAAACAAACACTTGACCGTTCAGGTTGAGGTTTTGCTAAGTGGGCAAACGATGGAATGGTAAACACACAGCTTTATGTTCTGCTTTTGGAATTAATGAACATATATTGGGGATTTTTTTTTATCGTTTTAGTCCTAATGTAGAAAGCAGTTCAATGAGGTTCATATTCTCCCTTTTAACTAGTTACAAAGCATAACTTAAACGAGCAGAATGTATCCGACAAATATTTTCCGAGAGTTGTATATTTAGTAATGGATATTTCAGAATAAACAAAACCCGAGATACAAAACCTAATAATTTCCTTTATTAGTAACTTTTTTGCTATCAGTATTTTTCTCCATATTTATTGTTAATGTTATCTTCCTTATTTATGTCAAATTCATTGATTTGAACCCATTATCAATTAAAATCAAATAAGCAATTTTGAATTTTAATAAGAAGATGGTCTCGAGACCTTCTAGTGTAGAAATATGATTAGAGTGCTACCAGTGGTTGTTTCTCTACATGCCTGTATCACTTCATTTTCATCTTACATAATTCACTTCATGTAATTTTTTGTAAATAAATAGGGTATTAATTGGTTATAAATTAAGGTCAGAGTCAGTCGTATATGACCATTAGTCTTTTATGAGAAAAAGGTGTCTTAGGGTACAGTCAGAGAAGAAGGCAATTAAAACTTATTTGATCAGTACCAACTTTTTTTTGCCATAAAATTTCATCTAGGCTAAGTAAAAAAAAAACAAGATAAAAATCATAATAAATAAAAGTATAAATAGAATAACAAGGAGATAATATAGATACACAATTAGTACTAGAAAAAATGTATTATTTATGTGTTATATAAAGATTAAAGCAATATGAGAATATAGCAATAATTATTAAAGAAGAAAATGAAAATAATATATTTAAAAATCCATTAAGTTTATATAAAAAATGAAAATTATTTGGAACTAAAATTATGAAAAAACTGAGAAGGAATATATTATATTATGTATATAGCAAAATCTATATTCCTTCACACTTTTTTCATAATTTTAATTTTAAATAATTTTCATATTTTATATTTGTTTACTTATTGGATTTTCATATATATTATTTTCTTTCTCTTTCATCTTTGATAATTTTAATATTACTATATTCTCATATTGCTTTTATCTTCATATAAACCTTAATCTTTACATTTTTTTTGTAATACAACTTGTGTACCTACATTATATGTTATCTTTTCTTTTTCTTGTTATTCTGTTCCTCCTTTTACTCATAATTGTTAAATCTTGTTTTTCGTACTCAGCCCTTATGAAGGCCTGAAATTATGGCCGAAACGTTGGCACTGAAAAAAAGTTTTATTCCCTAACCATCTTCTACTCATATAATATTCACTGTTAGCAAGTCTTTTATGTTTCCTTACAGTATGATTTTGTTTTGGTTGTTGTTTTTTCTTCCGAAAATTGGATGTCTGTAATGAGGTTTCTCAATTCATCGATTTATTTAATAGTTACGAAGTAAAGAAAGATTTTATTATTGTGGTTCTCAATCATCATAGATTAAAGGTGTTCTAGATTCGTTTAAATGGATTTGATAACTCAGATGAAGATGTGCCTAGTATTTGACCTCTGGCTTGCTCATATTGTTAGCTGGTTAATTAAGCAAGGATTATGTAATTTGATTAGGCCCTAATTAACACACCTCTTAATTGGGACTCGCGCAGGCGGAGCTATCAATTAACACAGAGAGACATGTGTCACCTTCAATTCGCCATAGCCTCCGTAAAAGTGAAACGCTTTTAGCTCATTAGGCAGCGAACGCAACTGCTGTGCATTACCAGCCTTTCGTTGAATTATTTATTTCATTAATATTCAACGAGTTTTAGAAAATGCATGGTCCGTGTGTTGCAAGAATAGTCCTTTCGCTGGCTCATTATGATCGGAATACTTACTCCTCACTTACTGGGATTCGTAGAGCCTTCGTCGAATTCCGTAGGATGAGCTTTCGGGCATTTTTTGGGGGGGTTTATTTTAATATTTTACTTGCGTTTACTTTTATGTGAATGTTCCTTACCGAAAGTGGCTTCCGAATTGTCACGGTTCGTAAGTCTAGTGGTGAAAGGAACTGAGCTTGAAAATTTAAATTTTCAAAATACACTAAAAACTTACCTTTTGCAGATGCTACCATCATTTTTTCATCTTGTATAGTAAAAAATGACTTCTATGGATCCAGTTTTTTTTTTTTTAATTTATTTATTTCTTTTATTTTTTACTCTTACTATGTTTAATGGATTGAATGAATTTCTCGAATAAATTCAATTATATAAAAATGTTAGCAAAGTTATATCTTATCCTAAATAGAAAATCCAAATTAAAACTATAAATAACTGTTCTAATTTTAAAAAAAAATCTCAGGCCACTGCTGATGTTTGACTATGAAGGTCAGGGGGGCAGCATCCTTTACGAAAAGGAAAAAATTACAATTTTTTCAAAATAAAGTCCTAAGAATTGCAGTGGATGCTCCTTGGTTTATAAGAAACAGCCAATTGCATCAAACCAAGATTACATCTAAAAACGTTTCAAGAAGTTCCTCTCCCATTTACCGATACTTAAAGGAGCAGTGACCTACACAACCTGTAAAATTCTGTTATAAATCGTATATTTATTAATTCTGTTATTCACACTACTTCTATTTTATTTTCTCCGTCTTTTTCGTTTTAAATTAACTTGTTTTTCTTTTTCTTTTTTTTTTACCCATTAAAATTCGCAATTGTTTGTTTTGTTAGGTCTACGAATGTCTTTATTTTTGTTATTAATTTTATTTTTCTCTTTTATTAGGAAGCATTATTTTCATCTACTTATTTTTTAAATTATGACGTTTTTTATAGTTAGAGGTGTTTTTTTGTGCGAGACCATACCTATACCCATATAGGGTATTTAATATATAACATTATTTATTATATATAACAATTATTTAATATATAACAATCAATTGTTAAAAAAAAGTAACGGTTATATCAACCATTTAATGCCCACTAGGCCGATCTGGTACTAAATAAATAAAATTAAAAAAATTACTTAAAGAGTGTTTCATACTACTTAATCACAGCCACCTCACTTAACTGCGGAATTTTCAAAGGAAAATATATTTTTAATGAAGGATTTTCATAGAAAATTTAATTTAAAAACTATTTTATATCCGTGATTTTTCCGATTTGGCGCGTAATCATCAAAAATCGAACAGTTTTTTTTAAAGGTTTTTGATAATTTATGTGCAGAAGCTAATTCGAGAATTTATCATACGTGTAGATTTACGATGTTAAGAGCGCGTTAAAGTACAAATGTCTGAAGATCTTGTCGATGTAATCACTTAGTTCTTCCAATCACCAAATCATAAGCCTTTGTTCAAACGATGAGATTGTCTTGTAATAAAAATCATATTTTTTTCTTTACTACTTGATGATTCAATTGTGTCCTCATACATAGAGTACTCAATCATGGACTGTCGAATAACCGCCGCCCCAGGAGGATTGAGGATCTATTTTGGCCAATTTTTATGTAAATAAATTTCGGGTGAAGCTGAAAGGGCTTTTAAAAGCTAATGGTTCATTCTCCTACCCTGGAGGATTAGCAATAGAAGAGAAGGGAGTGCCTAATTCTATCTCCAGTGAAGGCAGCATTAGCGCCTCTTGAAACGGGCAAGTTTTCAGCCAATGGAAGCTTAACGACATTAAGCAGAGATTTTGGACTGTCTCTTAGGAGCTGCTTAAGGTGGATAAATTAAATCCAAATAACCCTTTCGGTTCCAGTGCTCCCATTCCCTAAGGATCCTCCAACCGGCTGCCTCTTACCATAATACTGTCGCTCTCATCTAGCCTACATCTAATTAACTTTTAAAATGAGTTTGCATCGTCTGAGTTTTTCTTATTTACTGCTTTGTATGTTTCCGCTGATATCTAGTAGAGGCAAGTGCTCAAATAAATTTATCATGGAGTAAACAGGGGTATGGGATTTATGAATAATACAAATATTTTTAAGACCTAATTAAAAAAATATATTTATTTTTCGAATTACTCAAAAACTGTAAATCTTAAAAATGTGAAAATATTTTCATAAATATGTAATCAAATCATAGAAATATTTAATGTAGACAAATTCATTTTAAAAAAGGTTGAGAATAAAAACAAAAATACCGTATTCAACTTTTAATTTGATAAAAGTATGTATCAAAAATTTAAAAAATAAGAAAAAAAATACATTTAATTGCTATAGTTATTCTAATCCGCTATCCTCATCTTTCTCATCTAAAAATTTTCTTATGAGATTCATCTTTAAGTTTTCAAAAACCAATCCTCGATAATTGCGTCGCAAAATCGGTTTGTTGTGTATATAATATAAAAACATTCATTTAAGAGGTAATTATATTATAAAAATATTGATTGGTACTTTTTTTTCCAAATAAATTTTGGATGTTATTCATTTGATCTAATGATCTTGCTCATGTAATCGTCAATTGTAAGAAAACTTAGTATTATTCAAATTTAACCCGTTCGAAACCGCTGAGCTCAACTGTTTGTTTGTCAACAGGTTGTATGTTTCGGTTTCACAATTATCGATCAATTCGCTGTAAATCTCTCTCTCTCTCTCTCTCTCTCTCTCTCTCTCTCTCTCTCTCTCTCTCTCTCTCTCTCTCTCTCTCTCCCTCTTTCTCTCTCTCTCCCTATATATATATAAATAAATGAATCGTTGGAAGCTTTGTCCACAATAAACTTTTAAAATACTGGACCGATTTACAAGCTTTTTTTTTTTTTTTAAAAATGTTGCTGGTCGTGATGAAAAAGTTTATATAACTACTGAAATCCCCGATTTAACGGGTAAATGTTACTATAATTTCTTTAGTTTTTAAATGATGTTATTTGAATAGCGATTAAATTTTCTACAAATAAAAGAAAAATCCTTGATTTTCGGCGAATGATTGAACTTTTACCCATTTAAAAAAAAAGAAATGAATTGTGAAACTAAAAAAAGAACTTGTTGAACTTAGACAGGCTCACTTTGAATTTTGTTTATTTATTTTTTTTTTTTTATTGATAAATATTACAATCTGCCACATTGTTGGGTAATACATAAATTGTTGGGATAAATTATTACATGCGACATTTTATGTGCCGAAATTTTTTTAATGTATTATCACCATATATTTCTATTATATATAATTACCATATAGTTTTGCTTTATATTGTTACTTACCGATGTATACTAAAATGATATAATTAGCAGTTAATCCAATGTGTAAATACCAATAATAATGTATGTTTAATTTATGCCATTAGAGTGCTACCAATGGGTAGTTTCTCTACACACCTGTATCACTCCATTATAAACTAAAATCAAACTTACTGGATGTATTTATATGAATGTACAATTGTAAATAGCAATAAATAAATAAAACATTCAATTGTGTTCAATCAATCTATATACATACCAAATCGAGCTATACCGAAACACTGCCAGGTCTGCCAGTTTATTGTTAACGTTAAATGTTGTATAACCAACCTTGTCGGAACTCCAAATCCTGATCTTGGTTATGGATCCAATCCATCTTTATAATTTTTTTCTTTCATTCAATTGTGCTACATTATATTATTATAACAATGGTAATATAGATTAGAAATGTCAAGAGAAATAACTGTTTGTCATTCAAATTGTAATAATTCTACTAAGTTATCAATTTCATTATCTTTCAAGAGGTGCTACGTGTTCTCTTTTTCATCTCTTTTAAATAGTTTAACTGTTTTACACTTGATCTCTAAGAATGTTGAATCATTGCTAGACATTTAGCTTATGTCATCGTTGTCTTATTGCAAAGCTACCGCTATGTCCTGCTCTATTTCTCACTTTCCTAATTACGATCCAGTGGAGTTCCTTGTTCACCCGACAGATCCGACCCATTCTCTTTTGATATTAAAAATAAAAGACTCTGCGTAATCAGAGGTTCGCTTTCTTTATTTCGAAGCTAAAAATTATATCCTAAAGTTCCTTTTTTGTCCAACATCTTTTGAATTAATTGAGAATTCTTGCTAAAAATATTTGAAGATAACTTTTTTATTTTCAAATAAAATCTTTGAAGCTTGGTACTCATCATTATATTGGTAATCATGTATTATATTATGAGCTTGGAACAAAATTAACCTCATGATTAAATTACTTAAGTCAAAATGGTAAGAGTAATTGTGGAACCATTGCCACCTTTAATGTTGATCTAGTTAATTACATTTTGTTTGCTTCCATTAAATATTTCTTAACCCCATCTTGGAAACCCTCCATCACTTCCCTTCTAATCCCTTCAGTCCAACCCTTCATTTAATAGATGGATCCACCCGTTCCCGGTCCGTGACGTGAAATACCTTCGGCCTTAAATAGGCAGGCATGGTCCCTTTTATAAATCAGCTTTCTGGAAATATTGGGATTCAACTGAAGATCTCTATGTAGTCTTTGTTATATTTATTTATCAATAATGAAATACGTAATGAAAGATTTGCTTATCATGGGAAATGCTCGTCGCCTTAAGAATAAGAAACTTAAAAAAGCTATTTGGGATTTAGAAAAAAAAGATTACAGTGGAAAAATTATTGCCCACGTCTATTGCATTGAAAGTCGATGAGGTAAATCTAAAACATCTTAAAAGACTTAAGAAATTTTGTATGGTTTAGTATTCTTATAGGATTGCATTGATTTGAGTTGTGGCAAATTTTTGTCTGTTACACTGTAGCCTTAAGTCAACCCTGTGGGTTCTGGAGTCCTCCTGAGGTCTATCCAGCCTCCTAAAGTGATAAATCCAGCCTCCGTTAATTGGAGAAAAATCTGGTGTTTGCGAGCAATCTTGAAAAGTCACCTCCTTGTATGACCGTTGTCCTAAAAACAGTGCTTCCTTACAAAGTACTGAACCCAGTACCCTTCAGGAGTCATAGCGGTTCATATTATTATTATTGGTCTCCTTATAAACTATATAATATCTCTGACTAAATTATAAAAAAAGCACATTTTTTAATCTTAATATTTCAGTAAAAGTACTTACCAAAAACCTTAATTAATACAAACTACAGTTTTTTTAATTCATTTTATTTAATAATTAATTATTTTTCTTTTTAAAAAATATTTCATTAACTATTTTGGTTAGTTCCCCATTTCTTGTATATCTGTATAAACTTTATTTCGTCTCTTTTTTTAAAAACATTTTCTTCATTAAACGAGAACCAACCTATTCAAATATCAGCGTTACTTTTTTAGATTTTTAATTTTTTTTTTCTTACAAAAGTTTATTTGTTATAAACAATTTTTTTTTTAAATTTGATTCAGTATGAAAACTCTCACATAGATAAGAATAGGTGCCTTTGATGATTGTGGTATCGTAAAATAAAAATAAAATAAATAAATACTAAAATAGAAAAACAAAAGGATATATTATACCGTATTAAGATAATATATTGAAAATGTACTATATATTTTTATAGGCTCCAACAAATCGTTAATAATAAGTTTTCATGACCAACTTTGGTCACAATTTGATCGATCGATATCTCTTAAAAAATAAAGTGTTTCTCTTTCGAAAATGTCGTATTCAAAAGTCCTTGAAGACTGCACTACGCTCATGAATGATCTTGTATACAGTGGGGGAAAAAATGGTATAGAAAGTTTAAATGGAAATTAAGTCATTCGTATCATCCAATGGTTCCACTTTATCGATCAGAACCCACTTTAGAGCGCAGTTGGTAGAAAAACATAAGATCTTATGTAAGAGAGGGGTCTGTGGAGGAAAGTGCATGGAGACACTTCTGGTAAAACAACAACATTAAAGCAGTAGAGAGAGGATGGATTAGACGGGTTCTATTTGGCGAGAGAACAGTGAACACTGAGAGTGGAGATGGAACAACTGGAATGAGCCTCATGCTAATTCGAGTGAGACAAACTGCCTACGAGTTCTCTACTCCAAAACACGGGCTCTACACTTTGTAACCAGCCGCCAGTGATTTACCTTGGCCATTTTTCATTCGGAGTTCTTCAAAGTCAGTGCTCGACTAATAAAACTTATACCGGAATTAAGTTGTCAGAAATGAGGCTCAAATATATGTTAGGCTTTGTAATGAAAAATTAAGATAAAAATATAATAGAATACCCTAAACTTAAATGTTTCGAGCGGCTAAACCTCAATCCATGCTAGATTGTGGTATAATTTATGTCACGTGTTGTAAAATTCACTTTTCATTTGTGGCTTGGTTGGAGTAAATAACTATTTAAACTTCGGTTTGATATTTGAAGATGGTCAGGGTTGGGGTAAATAGGAACAGCAATAGTTTTCAACAATTTATTAATTGTCGACGTTTCGACCTATAATGTAGGTCTTCACCTACTAAATTAAAATGATACAAAGAAGGTAAAGACTATGTAAGAGTAAAATAGTGACATTAAATAAAATGTGACTATCAAAAACTTAATTAAAACTGTAAATAGGTTAAAGATAAGTACAAAAATCATTAACTAACATAATTGTGAATAATGAACTGATAAAACAGAATATTTATTATAAAACATATATATTGATTAACTAAGGATGCATAATGGTCGAAACATTAATTCCTAATAAGCAGATAAATTAATAATAATAAATTGTATATTAAACAATTGTTCTCATTGGCTACCCGTCCTGAACATCTTCAGAATCATATGCAGTCAATCATTTACACATAATAACATTATTTGATTGCTCGGTTTTCCTTTGTGAACGAAATCTGTTGATATCCATAAATTCCGTTTATACTTACTTCAGTCCTCACCGTTCGAGTAAAAGACTCGACGGAGGTCATTGCCGGCCATCCAGGAGGCACTGGATTAAATCTAATTTCCGGGAAATGGCCAATGAAGTTCTGGTTCGCCCACGCTAGCTGCTATTGGCCCTGATGACTTCTAATGACTCCAGTGCACTGTATTGCACACTACTGCACTTACATCCTACATACTCTCCGTTAAATTATGTTCATTAATCCCGTTGACTTGTTCAACTGTGATATTTCCCCTTTCCATTTCGTATATTGATTGTCGCTAATTTACTTCCTCAATACGAAACATTTTCTATATATCTAGTGATAAACACTTACAATCATTCCTTTGATTGGATTTACATTATAACACCCCTACTAGCTTTGAGACAATCTAAGCAGGAAAAGTAACCCCATAGTACGGTATTATCTTTGGAATACGTTCAATTCATGAAAAAATAATTTTTTTTTGTCAGATGTCACCACTATTGATGTAAAGTTTGGAGCATACAATTTTGCTTTTATCGGATGACAACTAGATATTTGTAACATATCTAAATATTTTTTTTTTTTAATCATTATTATTATAACTCAATAAATAACTTTGTAAACCTCCAATTCCTGATAAAAAATTTAGCTATATAAACATTAAATTCTTTTAATAAGATAAAATATGATCGTAATGAATAATATATAATCTAAGTTTGGAAGAAGATAGTTGACAATATGAAGTAGATTGGAGGAAGGTAGTCCTGGTTACAGTCAATAAAGCTTTCAAAATAGTAAAAAAAAACTATTTATTGTTAATTCCACGCCCCAACTAAACAGTTTGGATCAGAACATCATTGTTATCAGGCCTGACGAAGCCCTGCAAAGTGGGACGAAACGTTGATTAACAATAAATAGTTTTTGGTTAATATTTTGAAACCTTTATTGATCGCCACCCGGACTATCTTCCTCCAGTATAATCATTAGAATTTAATGTATATCTGATAAGGTAAAAAATATTGTCAGTATGAGTAAATTTTCTTTGATCAGAGAAAATTTGGAAAAAAAAAAACAGGAAAAGTCGGGTAATTTTTTCTAGCCATCTTGCTTGACACCCTGGTTAATACAAATATATGTCTGAATGATCTTGAACCATAAATCACTAGCATAATTAAGTATCAGAATTATTCCTTTAAAAAAAAAAAATTATGAAATCAGGTGAAGCAAAAACTTCAATTTACAATAAATTTCAGTTACCATGATGTAGAATATTGAAATGTCTTACTTAAATTGTACAAAAATTATATGAGAATGATAACTATCTCCCTAGATGCTCTGTAAAATGTTTTATTCATTTCATAACTATTATTCAGCTTTCTAATTATTTTATTTTGTAATATTCCTTTGAAATTATCATAATAAATTTTAGTAACAACTATTGTATTACATATTGTACGTTGTTAACAGAAGTACTGGCCTTACACCAGAAATGGACACTACAGGCTCCGTAGCTGCTGTTGAATCTGCATTAGAAAGGCTAAACAAACAGAGAGCAGAACTAGAAGAACTTTGGGCTGCTAGAAAGCTTAGGCTTGAGCTCTGCCTTCGGCTGAGGCTGTTTGAAAGACATGCCTTGGAGGTACCAAGCAAACTTTTATTAATTGTCTCCCTTATGTGTTTAAATAAAGCAAACATTAAAAAATAAAAGTGATGGATAATTTCATGTGGTTGATGTTACATACATTTTTTTTTTATTATACAAATTTGTCACTCAATCACAATTACACTTTCAATCAGTAATTAACATTTCTTAGCTGTCTCCATGTCATCTGATATATTAAGTTCTCTTGCTGTGTAGTACAATACATAAAATAATATTTTGATTAAATGTCAATCATTTATGCAATCACTCATTTTGACTAACAACTAAATATATCAATTAAATATTTCAAATAAAACTGTGCAACACAGGAAAATATTTAATAGAAAAATTCTATTTATCCACTCTTTATTTTTATCCTTTCTCTCTAGTGATATTTTCAGTAATTATAATTTTTTTTTTAAATTTATTTAAATGAATTATTTAATGAATAATTATCTATCTACATATTCATTTGAAAAGAAGAGGTAATCTAGTCAATAGCTATGAGTTTATTAATTATTTTACATTAATGTCGAAGTTTTGGCTAATAGGAGCATTCTCAAGATTCTGAAATTATAAATTTTATCAATGGAACGAAAAATAATTTAGTTTCAGAAATTTACACTATGACACATGGCAGATGGCCAAAATTATTTAAAATTAGACTTACACGATATATTATTAAAAAAAAACATGAAACTTAGTTTATTTTTTGACAAAAACTATAATTCAGAATCTAATGTCTAATAACCTAATTTGCTCATATTTTTTTTTTTTTTTTTTTCAAAGTGTTAAGTGCTAATGCACCGAGACTCAAAGATAGAAGAAGAAAACTATCTAAATATTTATTTGTATAATTTATGTAAAATTCTTAGTTATCACATTTATGTGTCTTTTTTTTCAATGAGCATTGAAAAAAGTTCAAATGCTTGGCCTTTGATATATTTTAATTCAATATAAACTAAGCTTAATTTTTATCTCTCTTAAGTTTATAATGAAATTACATTTCTAAAATTATAGACTATAATGTTGGTTTATAGGTTTCCTCACAACTGGAAATTTGGTCTAATGAATTAGAACACATACCACTTAGCAATGAATTAGAAGAGGCAGAAAGACTTTTAAGATTACATACTGAAAGTGTTACACACATGCAAAATACAACCTTCCAAGTTCTACAGCAAGGCCAGGAGCTGGCACAGGTTATCTTTATTTTTTATTAGTTATTTTTTGTTGCTAAAATATTACTCATTCAAAATTGAATTTATTATAATTTTATCAAGAAGATAATAGTGGGAGTAAAAAAAAATATTATATTAAATTCACTCTTATAATCCACCCTTTATATTGTATTTTGTATTTATTTATTGTCTTTTTAAACTGTAAAGTTTTGTAGGATTTCTGGAAATTGATTTTTTTTTAATTATTGTATATTGTAATGAGTAGCGAGCTATAATACCTCCTACCTCATTTGTATAAATACCTGTGCTATACATTTATTTTATCTTTCTTGGCTTGCCTTAATGCTATTGGTGGTTGGGGAAGGGGCTTGGGCTGCTAAGTTGTTTACTTAGGCTCAAGTGGGTTCTGCCTGGAAGTGGATGGCTACCACATCACTTGTACTCAGAGCATTTAAAATCTTCAAAATTTAATTTTGATTCATGATTTCTGATGAATCTGACAATTTTACTGAAATAAAATCATTTACATTAAGTATCAATTAATTATTCCATACGATTTTGGTGTGTATTTGGATAATATTTTACCAAAGGGGTATGTATTATTGAGATTTGAAACTGTCATAGAGGTTAATAAGCTAATTTAGAATCATAAAAAATAATTTTAAACAAAAGCTCAAGTACTTGAGTACTTGTTACCCTATATAGTTTCCTCCACAAATATTGTGGCAATTTAAAAAAAGGCGGGATTAAAAAAAGTGAGGGAATGGATGTAGAGTGAAATTGTCGACATGGCCTAACTCATCATTTAAATTATAATTATTTTTAAATAATAAAGTAATGCAAATTTTTAAATAAACACAAAAGATTATATTTATCTTTATTTTAAATCATTTATAGTTTTAACAATATATTAAATTTACTGACTTACATTTTAAACTTGTTTTTGCATATTTTCTTTTAACCCTGGTAATGTCTTTCATAATCTTACTCAGGTGATATAATTCTCTGCTGGAAAATAATGTTTAATAATAGTTCTTTTTCATTTGGAAAGATTGTAACTTGTCTGATTTGGAATCTCAGGTATTTGAAACATCCGGAGTTACACTTATGGCCGATTCTCAATATTCAGCTGGTACTAGAGTACAAGTTCTTTTAGAATTTCTTCATGAAAGGGAAATGGACCTTGAAGACCTTGCTGAAATCAAAAGGGTTAAATTGGAGCAATGTGTTCACCTCTGCCAGTTTAGACAGGATGCCAATCAGGTGTGTATTTTATTTTGATATAATAGAGAAAATTTGAGAGTAATTTTTTAATATAAGAAATTTCAATGCTCCATTATTCAGCCAATTGAATTGTATTAAAAAAAAAACATTGTGTTATAATCAGTGGCTAATTCAGAAATTTTCTTAGGGGCTGCACCTGTGTACCAGGTTAATACTATAGTCCTAATAGAATATATCAATCTAAAAAATAAGATAAAGTTGAAGTAAAGTATATTTTGAAATACAATTTAATTTTTCAATTAAGGAAAAATAATAAGGGCACCTGTTGTACTTACATATAATGGAAAGAAGTTTAGAAAAAAAAATGTTTTCACTTCCTAAAGGGAAGGGAGGGTTGATAATAAAGTTATATAAATTTATTGTTCTAATGATGTATTATCCCTTAAAATTAATTACTCAAATTCAATAATTCTTAGAATGACTGAGGTTATAGTTCCTAAGTTTTACAATTATCATGTACTTTTCAGGTTGTAAGCTGGATAAGAAATGGGGAAGCAATGCTACTTGCAAGTTTCACCATACCCAACTCTTTAGCTGATGCAGAACAACTGAAGAAAGAGCATGAGCAATTTCAAGTCGCTATAGAGGTAAGCACTGTTCTTTTATGTTTATTAGTAATTTTTTTTTTTATGTTTTCGGGAACTTAAAAGAAATGTCATCAACTGTGGTACAACCTCTGACTTAATGCCCTGGGCCTTCTTCTTTCTGGCATTTTCCTAAAATGTCAAACATCTTTCACAATGCCATCTATCTACCGTTGTTTTATTTGTTTATGCTTCTTGGTCTATAAAGTTGATCCATCATCATCTTTTTGAAATGCCCTGTTCAGTAATCCTCTGAAAACAAGCTGAGACCATCTAAGCCTTTCTACACAGATTACTCTCACAATTTCCTACTCTTTAGCAGAGTCGTTGACAGGCAATCGATGTGTAGAATTTTCCTCTCGTACTACAGGAGTCACAGCTTGTCCAATTTTGAGATATTCCATGTTGCAGAGCCATATACTATAAAGTAACTTTATAGGCCCAGTTTTGATGATAGCTTTTGAAGAAAATAAAAGAATTTGCTATTTGCTAGCATTATTTTTGTTTTTATCTCTGTTGTCACATTATTCATATTGACCTGTGATCCAATATTGATAATTTTTGTCTACCTTGCACCTAGTATCTACCTTGTAGGTTTGAATCTAAAAGTTTGTACTGGAACGTGAAACTGACATTTTTGTTCTTGAGTATGACATATTAGCTAATATGTAGAATATTTTGTTTATTAATTAAAATTGGTGATGTAATTTTTCCTTCAAATTTTAGCAAATTCTCTTCACCTTAAATAAATTTTATAGACAACTTTTTCAATATTTTCAAAACTGTAGGTTCCTTTGGTGATTCTTTTTACCTGGTTTGAAGAGAAGCAGAGAAATTTCTATTTGCTAGGATTGTTTTTCTTATCTTTGTTGTCACATTCACATTGACCTATGATCCAATATTGACAAATTTTTCCTACCTTGTACCTTGTAAGTTTACTACCCCTAACCATCTTACTTTATTAATTTATTAGATAAACTCTATGTATTAAATATTAATAGTTTATCCTAATTATAATCCATTTTCCCAACGATATATCATTTAGCTAAAATTCTTATCATTTGCTAATAAATCTTAAATTATTGTTTATAGAAAACTCATACATCTGCTGTCCAAGTGCGGCACAGAGCGGATGCTCTCATATCAGCTCATCATTACGCTCCCGACGCTGTCAGAGAAGTTGCTGAAGAAGTCACTAAAAGGTGGCAAGGGCTTGTCACCTGTGCTGAGGAAAGGCACAAACTAGTCACTGCTAGTCTCAATTTTTACAAGACTGCTGAACAAGTAAGTAGTGTACTTATTCTTATTTCTTCAAAAATTGAAATAAAAAGTTTTTCCCATATTCCACCATACAGAATAGGCATTTATTTTATTGACTGGGCTAAAGCCAAATCTTGATCACTTGAATCCGCTTTCTGGTTCAATAATTATTGAATAAAGGCTAAAATGTATTATTAAAATAAATATTATATATAAATAATTGAATTAAATAATTATAATATATAATAATGATAATAATATTAAATAATAATAATATACAAATAATAATAGTTATTAGTCTAGTACCAGTACCTCCTAATAAAGTACCGTACCCTTAACCTTTCATGAGTTGTAGCGGTACAGATTTTAATTTAATATAAATAATTGACCATATTAATTCAAATTAAGAAGAATTTGGTCAGGAGTGCGGTCACAAGAAAACAAAACTAGTTAGAAACGATTTATTTGCCAAAAATAGTTGTTAACTATTTTTGTGACCACACCTCTCTGACCTTCATAATTTTTTATTAAAATAAATAGTTGCCTAAATAAAAAATAAACTGTTTCAATTTTTAGTTTGTGAATTAGTACACTCCCTTATTCATTACATATTAAAAAAATAAAATTATTGTGCATGTTTTTGTGTTTTTACTTTAAAATAGAATTTTATTTATTTACCCACTCAAAGTTTTTTTTCATTCATATTACCATTGTAATAATATGTGAGCCGTGATCGTCATTTGTCTCCAAAAGTGAAATATCTTATACACAATAGTTTTTACGATTTGTCTTTGTCCTCATGTTATGTACTGAAAACAATTTGCATTGTCTCCATAGTGGAGCCCTCGAGTTTGAAGACAAATTTTAAATGGCTCCACTCTGGACCCTCAAGTGCAAAGTGTTAATTAAGAAATAATACTAAATCTATAGAAAAAAATAAATATTTAATAATTTGCTTGTAATTAAAACCTTATTTAAGAAATAAGTTAAAATTAGGTAATGTTGCAAATAGTTAGCCACCTTCATGGTGAATAAAAAATGGTGCATATAGTTACAAAATAATTTATTATTTCTGGTTTCCATAATAATTTGTAAAGATTTGACATAGATCTCTGTAGCAGTAAAGAAGAAGAAAATATATAATTTATTTAAGAGGCTTTAGTATAATGATCCCAAAAGAGTTTATATTTGCTTTTTGGGATCATTGTGGGTTTATTTGTGACTAAAATCTAAAAAATGATCAGTAAAAAAGCCATTGTCTGTTCGGTTGACAGATACATTTTTTTTAATTCAATTTTTGGAGTATATATTTCTTTGAATATAAAATATAAAATTTTAAAGGAGAGTTATAAAGAGAATTTTTTTTTTCACGACAATAAAGGTCCATTACTGAGAATAACCAACAAAAATTGATTGTTTTAATATAAATGTTTGTAAAAAATATTGTTATTGTTCTTTCTCTATTGATTTTCATTGGTTAATAAATAATTTTTAATTCATTAACTCAAGTATTATCAATTGTTTTTATTACCTTACACTTTTTTATCAGGTTTTTAAACTTATTTTCTCTTTTCCTATTTATCAATTATTTAAATATAGTTAGTGTTGTTTATTTAATTTAAAATATTTACTTAATGATATAGTAAAGAGAAATAAAGCAGTAACTTAACACCATTCTTCAAATGCTCATTTTAAATAAATAAAAATACACATAAAATTAGTTTATTTCTTTATTAATAACATAAAAATGTTTATGGCACTGGTGTTTGTTTAATTATCAGGCAGTTTTTCCTCTAAGGATTAGTGAGCTATAAGATGTTTATATGATTTTAAACCCCTTGGACTTAAAGGCTAACACAACAAAAGAAATTGTTTTGTTTTTTCTTAGTTTTGATCTATCTATGACAAATGTCAAAGTTTTGTCTTTGACTATTTAAATTGTTAAAACAGTTCTCCTTATTATATTTAATATGTTTTATTAAGTGTCAATCTTCTTTTATTAAATTCAATCTTTGGCATTGATCAGTTTCAACTGGTATGACTTTGCGATCTGGTTATCGGCAATTAATTAATAGCATATCCTATCTTGCAGTACCTCCTATATTATCATTTATTCTAAAAGTAAATTAAATTGATTGATATTACTTTTAATAAACTTAATTATTATTTTTATTGTTATTTAAAAAAATGCTGCAAATATTATTCAGATTTTTTAAATTGAAAATAATGATTTGTAATCAATCTATGATTCATTACATTTAAAAATAAAAGTATTTAATGAAGAAAGTGTTAATTTGTTATTAAATAAAGCACAAAGAATTGACTTTTTTTATTTATAAGAATAAATACAATACATTAAGATCAGCATTAAAACTTTAATTAATTAATAAGTATAATTAATATCAAATAAGAAGTTAATTGTAAGAAACGCGTTTGTTAAATGTTATAAATCTTAAAACTATAATTCTATGTTATAAGAGAAAACAATTATCCTTATTTACTACTCTTCTTTTGATTACTGGGTGTTAGCAAAGAACTGCATGAATATTTATTAAGTATATATAAGACTGTAAGAAGTGTTTTATGTTAGTCTATGAGAGCTTTAGAAGTAAGCGAAAGTATTCGATTAAGAAATTGAAATAAGTATAGAGAAATTTGAACAAATTCTTAAATTTTAAAATCTACATCACTTGATACAGTTTTATATAGATCATAAGTGAACCATAATAGTAACTGCCTTTATACAGATATTTTTATGTATAAATTATGTAGGTGATGGTTGGGGGTGTGGTCCAAAGGAAACAAAAAATAGTTAATGACTAGTTATTTGGCGACGTTTTGCCCTATTGTGTAGTGCTTCATTAGGGCTAAAAAGATACACAAAACAACTAAAAATATTTTGACATAGTACAATAATAAGTATACAAAAAATTAAGTAAATTACTATGTCAAAATATTTTTAGTTGTTTTTATATCTTATTAGCCCTGAAGAAGCTCTACAAAGTAGGGCAAAACGTCGAAAAATAAATAGTTGTTAACTATTTTTTGTTTCCTTTTGAACATGCCCCCGACCATCTTCTTCATAATTTGAAATAGTACGGTCAATCATTTATATATATAATATTTTTATGTATAATTTTTTTCAGGTATGCTCTGTACTTGATAGTCTAGAAAGAGAGTACAAACGAGAAGAAGACTGGTGTGGAGGAGGCAGTGGAACTACAAACGGAAATGCAACGAACGGAGGAACTAGTGCTAACTCAATGGCACAACTCGTGGCGAAACACCAGGAGCAGAAAGAAGCTTTCCTTAAGGCTTGCACCCTAGCCCGTAGAACCGCAGAAACATTTTTGAAATATACATCACGCAGCTTACAGTACTACAATTATCCCACATCAGAAGCTGGTCCTGAGGCGAGGGTGAAAGGTAATATAGTTTATATGAGGTTCATATGTGAATTTGAAGTGATTCCTCCCAAGTTAGGTTTCGTTATCGAATTGGTGGATTATATGATAAAAAAAGGAATATTAGTTATTGGACTCGGATTTGTGAAATAACAACTTCAGTTGCTCTTTGACACTATTCCTTTCATTACACTGTGTGAATTTGGTAGTGTTATGTTTGTTTGAATCATTTACAGTAAGTAGTACTGCCTTTTGTAAGTAAAATTTTATTTTATGAATATTGTATCTGATCAGTACTTACTGGAATTCTGAGCCATGGCTCTAAATGGGTTCTAATAGTTGTTTGTAAGCAGCAGTTTAGTGAATATTAATCTTCTTAGTGTTTGCGAGATGTCCATGCTATCTTTTTTTTATTTACATTCCAAGATATTTGCTATTATGACTATCTTAAAATTCATAAGTTTGAACACTCAGTATCTTTTATTTGCAGTCTAAGATATTTGCTATTATGACTATTTTAGAATTCATAAGTTTGAACACTCAGTAGCTTGAATATCTAGGAACCCAATTTTGAGGACATCTTTAAATTTTAAAATATCTATATCCCGTGCAAATGTGATTATTAAGTTACATTCTTGTAAAATCAAAATTTATTTAAATGTCAACTCCTGATTATCCGTGGAATTGAGTGGCATGATTGCTGTGGATGACCGAAATTCATGAACAATCATCTTGTAAAACTCGATAAGAAACATATTTCGTAATTATTGTAATTATTAAAAATTAAATCTGCAATAATAATTAATTAAAACTAATTAGTGTATTTTTTAAAAAAAGTTTTTGAATATTGGCTATTGACTTTTTTATATAGCCTATAAGAACAAAAACCTGAAAACATGGGACCCACTTAACATTCGAATCTTGGGTATAATAATCTAATTTGTAATGTGAGATTTGATGTCTATTTATTTATAAATATTAAACTTATTGCAGGGGAAAAGTAAATATATTTTTGCGTTTATAGAATTCTTTTAAAAATATAAATATTGAATTCATATTTTATTTAACATTTATAATTAACAAAAAAAAAAACATCAAATGATTTGATGATTCCTATTCATCTTGGATTTATATTCATTTAAAAATTTTGAATGTAGGTTTATTATTCTTGTCCTATAATAAAAACATCATTCCTTTTTTAGTGATATTGGATAAGTTACTAAGTCAAGAGAATAAAGTCTTGGAGCATTGGTCATCAAGAAAGAAGCGATTAGATCAGTGCCATCAGTTCGTCCTCTTTGAAACATCTGCTCGACAGGCGATGGAATGGATACAAGAAACTGGTGAACGCTATCTTGAAACTCATACTAACATCGGCACCAACAAGGTAAGCTTCACTAATCATTAAAGTTTTAATTTTTTATGTAGATGGTGATGTAAGAAATAATAATCATTTTTATTTCTTATAGAAAGATTTCTAATTGAAAAATCATTTTAACTAAATGTTGAGTCAAATTAAATTATGATTTATTTATTTTATCATTATTCGGCCGACCCCAAACATTTCCATTGTGAAGTTTATTTTAACGCTACTTATGAAAATAGGGGCTTGGGTCCAAGTTGGAAACCCTTGAAATTGCCTAAAGCATTGAAAGAGATACATTTAGATTTGTGAGAGTAAATAAAAATTAACTTTTTATTAAAAATGAATAAACAAATAATGGACAGTAATGTGTATAAGTTAATGGCCATTCCTTCCTTAATATGACTGCTTTATGAATTAAGGTTTTAAATTTTCCATTAAAAATCAGAATATATAGGTATATTCATTATATCTTCATTGTCATAATTTGGAACATATCACATGAAATTTTAAAATTTTAATTTTCTAACATAATGTCAGTATTGCTTCAGTATCCCTAAATGTAATATATTTTCCCTCTCAATTCAGTACTTCCTATCTATTAATATTTAATTGATTATTTATGTTTTTAGTTTAATCATTCCTCATTACCAAATTATTGAAGATGAATAATAGCATTTTATTAGCTGCTGTAATTATTTTTAACAAGAACCTGTGTTATAGTCCACTGCCCCTAATAACACTCTGTATTTGTAACAGACTATTTATAGTAGAGGTGTTTTGAAACAAGGCCAAATACTTTATTTGCAATACGCTGTGTCCTTAGGGCTACAGTGTGGGGGGAGGGGGAGGAGTGGGCCCTGGTTATGTATTCATTTTTTAAATTTTTTGCACAGTGCCAAATTATCCGACCGACCACATTTCGTGAAGCTTACGAACGAAAAATTGAACGAATTGAAGAATTATAAATAGTTTCTGTGTTATGATGTGACTATGACAAGGTTCAAATGTGTAATGAAAATGTTACCGTTTGTTCAGTGCTTCACAACTTACTCTTTGAATGAAATTTTTCTGAAGGAACTCCTGCATAAAAAAATTGTAACGTTACACAAATTTGTTATAGCCTTATCGCTATTCCTGCATGCTGACTTTAATATAACAAGTATCTTTCTCATACATAATGATACTGTAAACAACACAAGACCATGTGTTTGCTGTTTACAATTTTAAAAGTTTTATTATTGTTTTGAATTTTGTATATTTAAAAGAAAAACTTTTCCTGTTTGTTTTAGGCTATCTAGGCTCCCATGAGAAATTCATTTTTACTTTTTTCTTTTCTAAATTAATGATCTCGACATTTTTATAAAAATAATTTAATATTAATTTAGACATAAATTTTAATGAATTGTTGTAATTATTAACATTGGTTTTGGATATGAATGACTTTTTAAAAAAAAATTATTTACTATGCTTAGAATACGTGATAAAAGAATCATTATTTTATAGTTTTTTTAAAATAATTTTTAAAAATTAATTTAGTGAATTAAAAGTAATACAAACATTGTAGTATTCGAGAATTAATAAATTATTTTTAATCATTTTGTTAATGCTATTAAAAACTCTTTTTCAAGTTAATCCAATTCCATTTGTCCACTTCTGCAGTAAGAAGCAGCGTATGTACAATCTACCAACACAATAGAATTAAATTAATATGTGTTTATTTTGAATATTTTAATTAGTACATTTTTCATTAATACATTATTATTGTGATATATTGTACCTTAAATTGTTTTATTTATTACATATCACAGAATCTATTTAATTTTAACCTATAGGAGGAGACAGAATCATTGCTTGGCGAACACAATGAGTTTAAAGGCGCTGCAAAAGAAACAAGGGAAAGAGTAAAACTCCTCATTTCACTTGCTGACAGCCTCGTAGAGAAGGGACATGCCCATGCTAGTGAAATCAAAGCCTGGGTCGCTGCTGTCGACAATACATATAAAGATTTCTCTTCTCGCATGGACAAGTATAGGTTAGTTATATTCAAAAATAATAATGTAGATTTTCATATTTTTCAATAATTTTACATTTAAAGTATCACTTATTTTATAATACCTAATTACCACCATAGCTTTCTGTGATACATTTGTGTTTACAGATAAATCTGCACATGTGTGGATATATTATGTTCTTTTTCTACCTTTAGACTCTGTTTCATAGAATATTTCAATAAGAAAGGAGAAATAAGTTGCTACCTCTGGTTATATCTAATAAACTAATCATTACTAATCTCTGTATTGTTTTAAAACATGTAGTAGAAATTAACAAAATAAAATAGAAATATATTCAAGTTGGAAATCCTTTACTGCTTACAATTTGACATGAAATAAATTTTTCAATTTTTAATTTTTAAAATGATTCTTGTATAGTTGAGGTCTCTTTATTCATTCATCATTTTAATTTCTTCTATACCTTTTAAATAAACCTGAGTTATAGATAATTTGTTTTTCATTTGTTATTAATTTTTTTCCCTCTCATTTCATTTGAAGATTTATAAATTCTGAAAAAAAAAAAAACAGTTTTTTTGTTGCTTTAAAATAAATAAATTAAACATATTATGCTTTTAAAAAATTGTTCAGTATTGTTTTTATTTTTATGATTATGAGTAATATAATCGATAAATAGTTCTCCTGCTTGTTATGTGTTTTTTTAAAAATTTATTTCCTCCTAATATTTTCATTTTATATGTCACATATTGACAGCATGTCATTATAAATGTACGTACTTATAGATTTTTTTTATCGATGCTAACTCTGGCTAAAATAAAATATGTATCTTTTTAATTTTATTTATTTTATGTTTTATTTAAAAAAAGATTGTTATCTAAAGATTAAAAAGTCATATTTTATGATCAATTTTATCATTCAGGTATTATTGATTATTATTATTGAAATTCAAACATAGTTATTAAAACTGTCTCCTTTATTTTGATATATGTTATACACACAAGTAAAATTATTTGTAATTAAATTACATTATAATTATTATAAATTTGATTTTAATATTCTCAAAAAGATGTTTGCAGGTGAATTACAAAAAATAAGCAAATAAAAAGAAAAATATAAGACGTTATCAAAATATCTGTTATCTTGTGTACTCATAGGTTTAGTGTGATGATAGGGTATTCCTTGAGCGTTCTTATTATCAGTGAATAAACTGATCTCAGTTTAGCTTTGTACACTTGAGTCATTTTGATGTGACAGTGTTTCTAGTATACAATTTGTTTGGATCAGATGTAAACCTTTGTATCAGATGGTTGTGAAGATGGGGTTGATGACAATAAAAACTCAGGCCAAAATTGTTGAATCTATCGAATTGGCTGATTTTTCAAAGCCATTTGATAAACCAATGGTCCACCACGAGTTCTTTGAATATCAGCCAAGTAGTCCTTTAAAATTCAAATGTTCCATTATTCCCTGGTCTTTTAAAAGCAGCGTTTCACAGCAGAGTCTATTAAGGAAGGATAGTGATGGCTATCTGTATCATGGTTCCCCTCAGCCATTAAGAACAGCTGTTATTCCTTCGAACAAGTGCGGAACTCTTGGGTCTCGTGAATATAATAGGAGTTATTCTTGTCCATTAGATCAGTGTCATACTCTTCCTAGGGCAACACATGGTAACAATAAAAACCGTAAGAATGTTGAGAGAAGTAACTCATTTCAACAAGGGAAAACTGTTAGAGTGGTTTTGAAATCTCTTCCAGAACTTTCTCATGCTTCTAAATATTACAGATCTCAGCTGGAAGGTAGGCTTGGAATCCAAGAAGAGGAAAGTAAAGAGCTGAGCATCGACCGCAACTCTGACCCTAACCTCGAGGCTAAAGTAAAAGAAACTACCAAAGAATTGAATGAAGAGAAAAGGAGATCAGCTAGAAGAAAAGAGTAAGTAACAACTATTATTTAAAATATTATCAAGATGCTTGATTATTCTTTTAAATATTTCTATATGAAAATATAATTTACTTAAACTTTTATTATGTGCATTTTTTAATCTTGTGCATCTCTTGAATAATATTTAAAGTTTTTTATATTTTTATTTTTATTGTTTAAGTTTTATCTACCGTGTGTATGCTTGTTTTAAAAATGTCTTTTGGGCAGCACTGATTTTGTTATTTTTTATTTTTATTTTTTAATATTATTATCAGGATTAAGAGGGCAATCTCAGAATTGTTTTTTAGTTTATTTTTTAAAATCCACGAATTCTCGTGTTATTAAAATTTCTTTAATTTTATTTAATGGCTTTATTATTTTTGAAGTAATAATTTTGACAAGTGAGTTTTATTGAGTAAGGGCTTCTCTTAGTGCATCATAAATGTCAAGAACACTCTAGATAAAATCTAAAATTAATTTCTATAACCTTAAGATGTGTTAAACATTGGCAAATTAAAAGTGGGTCACTTTAGAAGTAACAGTTATAGTATCTGTAATCCATTTACAGTTATGTCAAAAATTCACTGATGCAGACTGAGAAGCCTATTTTCTATAGAGCTGCTGTTTTTTGAAAATTCGTTCCAGAAATTTATTCAAACTTTATTTATTCATTTCACAAATAAATTTAAATTAATTTATTTGTTTATAAAGGAGAAAAAAATAAAATAAAAATTATTGTTATAGAATATTATTGGAAAATTTTAAATGGCTTAAAGCTATTTGTTTATTTATTCATACAGTGGTCTGGCCGTCTGAAACCAGTTTGATCATTTTAAAATTTTCATCCTGTACTGTATATACAAAATATTGTAAACATTCAAAATTTACTAGATAAATACCATTACAAAATTTAATTGATTAATAAAATTCAAATTATTTTTATTGTATCTCCTGTTGTTGCTTGAAACTATTTGTTTTGTTTTTCATTCTGAATATTAAATTTTATTTATTTCTTAGGTTCATTATGGCTGAATTACTACAAACAGAGAGGACATATGTAAAAGATCTTGATACATGTATTAAGGTAAGATAACATAAATTAGAAAAATAAAAAGAAATCAACGCCTTCCTTCTGTTTGTCTATAATTTCATTTTTTTTATCTAACAGGTTTTCTTAGAAGAGTATCGCAGGGCAGATACTGTTCCGCCTGGTATTCAAGGGCGAGAGTCTATTATTTTCGGCAACATAGAAGACATTAGAAACTTTCATCGAGATGTCTTTTTGAAGGAGCTCGAGAAGTATGAAACAATGCCTGAAGATGTTGGCCATTGTTTTGTCACTTGGGTGAGTGTAATAAATAATTAAAAAAAGTATATTTAGTTCAAAGATAGTTCATGGTACAATCAGGTAATCATTTATTTCTTTCAATGAATTAGGAAAAAAAATTTCTTACTGAGGAAAAGTAATTCATATTTGAATTTTGGCATCAATTACTTTTTAAATAAAACATATTCCTCAAGTAATAACAGTTATTGATGAGTATAGCTGTTCTATTAATAGCTGTTTTACTTATATGAAAATCAGAAAATAATAATGAATGTTGTAAAATTAAAATTAAAATTATGATACAAACTATAAATAGTTAATTTCACTTGGAAAAATAATAATTGTATGTTTCAAATTCGGTTCCTAGAGAATATATCTTTCTAAAGCTTTTTTTATTTATTTCTTTATTTTGTTGATTTCTTTATTAAATTTATTAATTTCATATAATAATAAGATAATACTATTATTAACAGATAAATTAATGAATAATATAGACAATTTAGAAAAAAAAAATTCTTTTAACATTTGAATGGACAAATTATCTTAGAAATATTTAATTATATATATGGAATTTGAATAATATCTTTTTTTTAGGCCCTGAAATTTGACATGTACGTTGAGTACTGTAAAAATAAGCCAGAATCAAATTCTATCTTGGTTTCCCATAGTAGTGGGTTCTTCGAAGAACTACAGAAGAAACATAGAGTTGAACATCCTATCGCTGCTTACCTTATTAAACCAGTCCAACGAATAACAAAGTATCAGCTGCTATTAAAAGACCTTCAGTCCTGTTGTGATGAGGGTCAAGGAGAAATAAAGGTACTGTATTATTGATGTCGTAATTGTTCTGTTAAATAAATTCACTAAGTGTCTGACTTCTTATGCTAATTGAGATATAAATTTAATGAAAATTTGTTATTTCAAAAGCCCTTAAAAAGTATTGTTGATTATTAAATAATTTCAAAGGTTTATCAAATGATGTTCTAGAAATTTTAATTGCAATTTTATTTTTTAAAAAAATAACAGATCATGAACTAGTTTCTGATGGATTATATTTCTCTAATAATTTATTACATAGATATAAATTAAATTGCAAGTATATAAATATTCCTATAAATAAATATAACTGAGAAAAAAAAACCTAAATGGATATGTATAAAGTTACATTTTATTGTTGGTTTTATTTATTCTATAATGATGGCTCAGACGATATTGATAATATTTATTCAATCAATTATGTAATTTGCTAGCATTTATCTCCTAACTGATAAAGGACCTGTCAATTAAGGTGTGTGTGTGTGCATCAGAAGTTTAAGGGCTTTACAGCTGAGTGCTGAGTGTTGGTCGGCAATGTGTTTTCTGTTCTAATTCTCTTCTACATTTTGAGTGCTTAGTAACAATTTAATATTATGAAATAATAAGTAGCAAGCCAGTGTTATCACCAGCTCTTGTTATCATTTGAATTTCTTCTTAAGGTTTGATATAGTTTGAATGATGCAGTCGTTTCTTTTTATTAAATTTTTTGAATAATAAATTATTACTGGTATAGGTTAATGCAAAATATTATGTTGTAATTTAATTAATGTTAATTAGGTTGTTCAATCTCTTAAAATTCCTGTTTAGGTTATCTCGTGTTCTTATTTCTTTTGTAAACAAAATGTAATCAGTGATGCTACTTTTTGTCAACATTCACATATTTTGTATCTGATATATCATCTCAGCTGCCTTAATTTGGTACTATATTACTGAGGAACCATGGAATACAAAGCACAGCCAGACAGTCCCAGCTTAAAATTATTAAAGCAGTATTTCTCCCATTTTGATAAAAGACTGACCCTCTTCGAAGGGCGTTTTAGTGCAATTATGAAGAATTTAGACGAATTGAAAAATTGTCAAACATCTTTAGTCGATCGATACCATGAGGTGCAACAAAAACTGGAACTCATTCCCGATTTGTACAGAATTATTGTGAAAAAAGATCAACAAATCAGTTACCTATGCAAGAGAGTTAGTTACTTCAGGTCTTATTCGGAGAACACTAACTCAGACATAAATAAATTATTAGAAATCGAAAAGGATAAACTTTCAGACTTTGTGCAGATGATTGGAAATAGACTGGGTTTAAATATTGGTAATGAAGATATAACACATATATATTCTGTTCCCAATTCAACTGTAGAAAATGAAGGCTCTACAGTTCATTATTGTTTTCTGAGCAAACCTCTGCGCGATAAGTTGCTTCAACTCAAAGAGGTTACTACTTAATGAATTTAAACTTATATTTTCAACATATAACCCTGGATTAAATTTTAAAATGTAAGTTTATTAACAACTTTTTTTTAAATTTAGGATGGACTTGAAGTGATGTTGAATGTTCCTAAGAAAGCCAATGACGCGCTCCATTTATCACTTCTTGAAGGCTGTGATCTTCGGAGTGAGGAATTGGGTGACGTTGTCCTTCAGGACACTCTTCAAGTCTGGGATCCCAAGCAAATTCTCAGGAAGTCCAGGGAGAGGCATTGCTTCCTTTTTGAACTTTATTTAGTATTTTCCAAAGAAGTTAAGGATTCCCAAGGAAAAGCGAAGTATATTTATAAAAACAAACTAATGGTAAGTTTTTCTTATAAATTTTAGAATAATTGTGAAAGTTCACTTGTGTTTGAATAGGCTTTAAATAATACCATAATACAGTTCTGAAATCATCTCCTTTCATGTATGAATTAATAGTCGTAATTAGATTTTTAGCTCTTGAATGTTTCAATGAAGGAAGGAAGAGTGAATAGATAAATAATTATTATTAGGTAAATTTAAAATCATCATATTGGTTTTATATTTTAAATTGAGTCCATTTATGAGTCAATTAGAATGAGAGTGGCTCAAGCTTTCAAATTATAAATACAAGTTCTATTTCACAACTCTTAGCAATTATTTATTTTAGGATGAAATCATTAAAACTTGTAGTGAAACTACGATGTAAATCCATACTTTTTAATTTGTTGGTATCTTTTGGGGAGGACATGATGAGAATGACACTGGCAGTTAGAATTTACTTTTCTAATAAAATAATATTCTGGAGTTTGGTTTTGATGTAAACAATAAATTTTATTTTTTATCTTGTAATTGCTACAATTTGAGTTAAAAACTTACATTGTATAGCTTTATTTTCTCTACAATGTTATATAAAAAATCATCAATGTCTCAAAATTTAACCAACTGGCCTATTTAGCTCATGTACATATCTAAGTCAATAATATTCTGTTAACATATAAAGTACTAATAATTTAAAACTATCAGTATTTTCTAACATTAATTTGTAAATAATTTTAGGGATATTAGGCAAATATTTGAGACCCATAAAATTAATTGTTGTATTAAAACAAATAAATCTGATAATTTCATATTATATTTTAATTTGTGATTTTTTTTTATTGTGCATTTGTTTTGCTATTATTGTTCGTTTTGTTTTTTGTTCTCTTTTTTTTACATAAATTTAAAAATAATTGATTACTTCTAAATACCGATAACTGAGTTGAATTTTTTGTTATAAGTCTAAATTTAAGTTGAAACATATAGTCCTTTTTGGTGGCAGTTCTTAAACACAACAGCATCATGCTGAGTGGACTCTCTTTTACACGGTGAGAAAACGGTCAATCATTTCGGTTATAACTAGACATCATAAAGTGATTTGCATTTGACCTTAGATAAACAAGATCTATCAGAGGTTTATTTATTTCCATGGCAGTTCATATAATAGTAGTGATTCAATTAATGTAGTAAAATCGTGTTTATTCATCCCATTTGCAACAATACATCACCAGTTATGTAGGAGAGCCCGTTAATCTGGAATATTAGAAAGAAAAGAACTCCAGTATTAATTTTAATGATCATATATCTGGTAAATTTAAAATCAAATAAAAAAAACATCATTAAGTTTTGGTTATGTACTATCAAGTATAGGTTATGTGGGTATTATTTATTTTTATAAATGCATCTATCCAAATAGGTTTTTAGCATTCATGAGCATTAATATATGTTAAATTTAAATTTATTAGACCAATTTAAAATAAGTATTTTGTTTGATAAATGATTTAATTTAAGTGTAATAACGAGTTTAGAATTTATAACACTAGATACAAGTCAGTTATTTTGTTTTGTTTTTTGTGAATTCATGTTTTTCAGAAATTTGTTTATTTGTTTAGTTATGGTTGGTTAACCTGGGTTCTCCTGCAGTACATTTTATAACCATAGCAATAAAGCATTGTGTATAAGTGAGTACATGACACGAATTTATGTTGGAGTAGTGGTTTGGAACTGTTACTGCCTCTTTTATTGATTAAAAAAATATATATATATACATATATATAAAAGAATCATTCATTATTTTATTTTAAGTAAATTATGATATTGAAAGTTTTAGAATTGTCTCTGTCTATTCTCATCATTATATAATTTAAAGAATTTATCAAATATAAAGACTTGACATTTCCTAGTTATTATTATTTTTGGCCTTACCAGTTTCCCCAAAAATACATATTGTATGCTATATATGTTATTAATATTCAATAATTATATTGTGTGGATGGAAATATGAATTCTTATTTAAGGAAGTTCATGAATATTAATGTAGCATTCTTCCTCCCCAGCAACAATAATTAATATTCTATTGTCCCTGTGTTATTGTAGACTTCAGAGCTTGGAGTAACTGAGCATATAGAAGGTGATGAGTGCAAGTTTGCAGTCTGGACGGGTCGGGCACCCATTTCTGATTATAGGATAGTTCTTAAAGTAAGTTTTTCATCATTATTTTTTTTAAATTTTATTGAAACTCATTTTAAATTTACTGTAGTTTGGAATTACATTTATTTTGCAAAGATATTTTTTATTCTTGAATTATCAAATATTCATATAAACAAACTATCATAACTATGTTTTCACAAAATTAATTGATGAAAAATTGGAAGGTCTGATTTATATTTTCAATAGTAGAAGTTTCATTTGTATTAATTTTTGTTTTCTGACTGTATAGTAATTTTACTATGGAAGTAATGTTATAAATGATTAATTAAAATAATCATCATTTAGTTTAATGGTTATATTTATTATCACAGACTAGATTGTAACATCCTAAACAAATAAATTTTAAAAACTAATATATCGAGTAAAATAACTTTAAAATGTGTTTTGAAAATGTAAAACTTTTCCATTTAAAACTTTTGTTAGATTATTAGGTGAAAAGTTAAAACAAAATAGCTGTGGTAGTTGTGAAAAACTGGTTATGTTAAATTGACTAAAATTGAGTAAACCGCCATTGAGATATTCTACTCAATGGAAACCAACTAGACTTTACCAATTTAACACAACTTAAAAGACATTCTGAGGACGGCTTACACTTGGTTAACTCAATTTTAGATATTTTGACTTACCTATTTTTTACGAATTCCACAGATTTATATTGTGTGTATGAAACAAGCTTAATAATAATAAAAAAAAAAAGTATTTGCAGTTTTTCTTTTAAACCAAAATTATTTTAAAATACAGAAAACAAAAATTAATTCATAAAAATCTACATGAAATAAAATACAGAAACATTTTAAAAAATCACTGTTTTGCTCTAATAAATTAAAATCTTGTGATACTTGAACAAAATAGAACTTTTCGATATAAACTTACATTTGTGAAACATTATATTTCTATTTAAATGGCATTATCTTTACCCCTAACTCTTGTTTGGAACTCATTTAAATTTGTATCTCCAGAAATTTACTTTTAGCATGAAAGTTTTAATTAGATTTGCAATTTTGTAATTAAGAAAATATATTAGAATATTGAAATAGATGCAGTTTTCCGCAAATATATAAAATAAAAATAAAGTAATAATAATAAATAATAATATAAATAATAAAATAAGTAAAAAATTTACTATTTGAGTTTTGACTGCACCCAGACCAAATTCCATTTATTGATACACACGGTCAATCAGCAATCTTCCAAAAAATAAAAATGTATTCCTTTGCATCTAAACATACTGATCTTTAAAGATATTTGGAATTTTTAATTGCATCTTGGAAAATTAAGTTTTAGTTAATTGCACATTAATCTGGTTTCTTCTCATATTAGTTAGTCGAATAATGACTTCATTCTTTTCACTAAATAGTTTGTTGATTATGTTAATTCTTGATTGTAAAACAAAAACAGAAATGAGTTGTTAGTTCTTTATGAATAGATATTATTTAGATTTCCATTGTTCTGAAACCTTAATTTCAAACCAACCTAACTACATCTTTTATGTAAAGTCAAATTATGAGTTAATCTTAAAGCTTGATACATTTATTATCTTAGTAGTTATAAAAACCAAAAAAATGGTTCGACTAATGAGTGTTCTTGAGACACCTACCAACAAGTAATAAATTTATTGAATTCTAAGATTCATTCAGAATTTAATTTTTTGATAAAAAAAAAATATATAGTTAAGAAGTTTTGGATTTAATGTCGCTATATTTATTCTTGTTTACATTAAAATTAAAACAAGCTCATAATTTTTATTTGAACTGTTCTGATTATATGATTGTTTTATTTTAGGCCTCTTCATTGGAAAGCAAACAAGCCTGGGTAAAGAAGTTAAGAGAAGTTATTCAGGAAACATATTTCAGCACTGCCCTCCCATTGTCGTTACCAAAGTCGCCCGCAAAACTGAAGGGAAGCAGTCAGAGATCGAGCAGGTGATTACCTATTTTAAGAATTATAATAATTTTGCAATATATATTTAGGGAATCTTCAACTTATCTTCTGCCTTAAGTAGCTAATATTTTAACGAAGGGGTTAGTTTAGTTTTAACTTGGCCTTCTTTTCTCCTGCTCATCTCATGGTTTATAATGGATCATACTTTTTATAAGAAAGATGTAACAAAATTCAATAAATTTATAGTTTGTTGATTTTTGTTTCTTCTTGTGAATTTTTTTCAGTCATTTGTCTCAATTTTATTATATATCAATATTACAATATTA
>NW_027115705.1:581722-587503 GCF_000696795.3 Halyomorpha halys | reverse complement strand
ATTTCTGAGTTAATCACCATGAGTTAACAGGTCAAGATTTTGTTCTGATGTTTGTTAATAATTAAACTTACTTGAGATGTTATATAAAGTTAAGGCCTGTTTTAATATAAATTATTTGATTACGTAACAGCATGCATTTGTTTTGCCTAGGTAATCAGTCCACTAAATTGGATTTGATGCCATGGCATGAAGCCATTGATCAATGAGACAAGTGCCTGCCTCCTAGTGTCTGTTTTGTTATTCTTTGGTTTATTGTTACATAGTTAGTTTATTTTTTATAAAAATATAAAGATGTGTATCACCCCTATAATGTTTTCTCCCTTTTTTGAAAGCAGAATATTCACTGGTATTTTTGCTATTTATCGTTACATCGACCCGATATTTAGTTGCAGGTATTGTCGCCAGTAAAAATATTTATATTTAATTAGTTTGGGATTAGTGTTTGACAATGTTTCATTCTAATTTTATGAATGAAATTTTTTTTTTTTATATAGTACAGAAAAACATTTTAATTTTGAATGCATAATTGATTTAAAATTTTTGATAAAACTTGTTTTATGTATTCATAATTACAAACATTTATATTTTTAATACCCACGTATCATTTATGATTACATCATGTAGTGGTGGTTAGAATATTTATTCAGATTGTTTATCTATTTCTCTAAACTAATAAAGATTGGGCAGCATTATCCCTCTCATGTTTGATTTTGATAGTTCTCCTTGAATTGATAGTTTGTGCTTTTCTTCTATCAATCAGCTAATGTTTTTGACCAAAATAGAGTTTGAAGTATTTAGTTTATTTAGGGAGAGTTGAGATAACACTGCTGGTATGGATTTGTTTTTGTAAAGATACCCCCACTCCTCTACGTCCAGGAGCAAAATATTTTTATAATATTGTATATTGATATCTAATAATTAAACATTTCATTTTACTTTTGTTGGAAAAATAATTAACTGGAATTAGTATACATGAAGTCTTCTCCTGACCCTCTTCTATCCCTAAAGAAATCCCATTCTAAAATATACCTATAAACATATTAGACTCAGTAATTGCCCAATTAAAATTATTAAAAATAAAATAATTTATATATTTTTTGAAGTGTACTTATAAATTTTATTTTACAAAAAATATGTAAACAATTTTAGTAAAAAATAATAGACAGTGAATTGATATTCAAATAAATTATGTCCTAAAAATGGAGAAAAAAATTAAAGGTCTGACTTTGTATAAATAATTTGGATGATAAATATATAAAATTTTAAATATAGTTGCAGTGCATTGTAATAATTTATTCTAAAATTATTTAATATTTTAAAATTATATAATAATTGTTAATAGAGTTGAATCTGATATTGGATATACTGGTATTCGCTCTCTCATTATGTTTTAATAAAAATTAATTATTAAGAGACTGCCTGAGGTAGTTAATCCAAATAATTTCAAGAATGAAATATTTTATAAAATAATATTTCTTCATTATCTGAAATTAAAAATTAAAGTTAATAATTCTTATTACTTTAAAATATTTTCGAAAAGTTTAATATTTGATGTTTAAATTGATATAAAAAACTTACCTTTAACAAATATTTCTTCTTCTTCCTCTAATTCCTGTGTGCCGTCAAGCATGGAGTCGCAGTCTCTGTCCATCTAGCCCACTGGTCCCTATCCCTGGCTAGTCTTTTCATCTCCGGGATGGTGCGTCCTCTTTGATGATGTCAATAGGGAAAACCAAGAAATGTGAACCTTACCTTAGGACTATCCATATCTGGGGACAGATAGAACCTCATCTGAGTTCTGACCTGACCTCGAGTTCTAACTTCACCTGAGGCCCCTTTTACGCCAATAGAGTTACCTGATATTTCATCTATATTGTTTTTGTTATGGAGCATTGTGATGTTTATGAATCTCATTTTATTCCATTTTTGAGCAATATGTAAAAGCATTAGGAATTTGTTATTTGCAAATGTATTAATTTATTTTTTTTTATTTCAGAGACTTAGAAGAAACGGGCTCACTGGATGAAAGCGTCGAAAACTTAGATCGAGGTTCGTTAGCATCCTTTGGCTCCGGGAACACCACTGATTCCGACAAGGTGAGTCTTGACTTTAAACACATGTACATAAGATAGCACTTATTGTCATCTTTATATCTCAGCTGCTTTATTGTAATTTTATTGAATGTTCGTACTTAACTTCTCGTAATTATGGAATAACAATAATGATAATTACAATAATTCGAATGATTTCATAAATTACAAATCGTTGATCTGTAGTTAATTTTTTATACTGTTGCAAAAATCAAATTAGTTTTCATTAGTGTGAATTTTTTAGAGTTAATTATTTTTAACTTAATATTGTTTAATAATTTGACAAACACCTCCTGGATATGCTGTTTTATATTTTTATGTTGAACTCTGTTAGCGATATTCATTTATCATTGTTAAAATGTTTGCAGCCAATTGTGATAATTACGAATGTAAGTATTTTTAAATGACAAATATGTTTTGATTCTTGTTCCTAATTGTAGTTTACTGACCTTGTTGATTGTTATATTGTAGTATTTCAAACTATTTTGAAAAGAAATTTAATTTTTTTACAATAAACAACCCTCTTGTATTGTTTGTCTTTACTTTCCTTTTACTCCTTCTCCTTAGATAAATGTTAGACCTAGCTCTGTCACCAGTTTCAAGAAACCGGTGAGAGATAAATATAAATTTTGTTCTTAAGAAATTGAATCAAAGCAATGCCTTTTATTATTAGTCCCTTCTTACTTATATTTATTCATTTTATTCTTTTTGAACTTTAATAGAATATTGTCTACTCACCTGATAGATTGATTTTGTGATTACTATAGGAAATGTTTTATTAATTTTATTTGACTTATCTATTCATGTAGCATGAAAATTATCTTCTTTTAATTATTATGTGTCATAATAAAAAATAAATGAAGAAATTTTGACGATAATGAAAAAATTATTAATTAATAAACAGGTCTTATGATTTATAGATTTACTTCCACTTCATTATCAGATCGGAAGAGCACACGTCTGAAAAAATTATTAATTAATAAACAGGTCTTATGATTTATAGATTTACTTCCAAGAAGAATGGATGAAACAGATTTAGTGGCTAAAAGAATTTAAAACTTAGATAGAGGTTCTTTTTATCTATTTCCTAAGTATAGCTGTATATACCTAGGATATAACTAAGGAAAAAAAATTGAATGCATTAATTTTAATTTTCTTTTTTTCAATAAAAAATAGGCTTGCAGAGGCGATATGAAGTGCACTCATTCTTTCACCCTCATTCAGCAATCTTGGATAGCCACTACATTCTTTTAAATTTATCCAATCTTTATATTCCTACCTTTGAATTACACCTATAGAGGTTGTTGGTTCAGAAGGAATAAGGGATTATGGGTGAATTTCATTTACAAACTAACAACAGCTTTCCGGAATATTTTGTTATTCAGACTATTTTTCTCGTTATCGTTACTTAAGCTGTTACACCTTGTAGACCTGAATAAATCTTTATATTATTTATTACTCATTTATCACCCTATCCTGCCTGTTAGGCAATACGGGTGTTTGCAGCAGTGGGTACAACTCATTGCTGCAATCAAGACAATTAATCTATGCTTATATAGCTGTGCACACAGCTTGTTCTTCAGAGGCCTTGCTGGTGTAGCTTCTTTTTTCCTACCCAAGGAGAAGTAAGTAGAGCCCACAGCTTCCTTCCACTCATACATAAAGGCCTTGTAGTATGAGTAGTTTTCTTTCTTCATCAGCTCAGGGAGATCACTCTCCGTCAGAACGTTGAGTCCTGGATCTTTATATTATTTAAAAGAATAAAAAGTCAATACCTTTTTCTAGAGACATCACAAAAGAATTCTCAAAAGTCAGAAAAACTTTTGTAGACGTCTTACTAAATGATGGTTGAGATAAGATGAAACATTGAAAATTGTGAATACAATGAAAATCATATTGTTTGTTTTTTCACATTTGTAACAGATATCACAGCTTAAGGAATATAAAACAAAATTTTCTATGACTTCTCACATTTTGGGAAGTATAATTTTCTTATTATGATCCAATTTAGGTAAGTTCAATATCACTGATTTTGGAATTTCTGTGTACCATTTGTATAATTCTACGTGATTCAAACACAGTGACCTGATGTTTTCTGCTCCTGTGTTTTTTAATCTCCACTGATCAGGTTTTAAAATTTTTAATTACACATAGTATGACAATACTAATATTCTATTGTTACGTTGGTAGCTCAAATACCTGTGCAAAACGTTCAATAACTTCATGTTTGCTGGTAGAACTTGATTCTACAGCCTATTTTAATTTTGGTGGAATTTTGTTTCAATACTAAACATTTAACTTGCTCTGTTTTTGTATTTGATTAAGGAATTATGTATTAGGTGAAAATTATTGGATGTTAACCAACTAAAAAGTTATTGCGCTAATAGTTCATGTATAAATACTTTTTTGGCATAGTAAATTTACAAATTTCCTTGTTAATTTTTTATTAACTTAAGTTAATCTTTTAAATTTCCTTTATGTTTAAATGTGGAATACTGTTCATTTTTATAATAATCAGGTAATTTAGGAACAAGAAATTCTTTATTTTATTCTTTTTTTACGGTGCTGCAACTCATTGCCGAGTATAGGTTTTTACCAATCATTATGGTTCTTTGTAGTACTATCAACTCTAATCCATTTATATCCCGGTTTTCTTCTTCTTTTCATTCAATACAGAGATTCCATCAGAATTACACACCCAAGAAATTATTGACTATATTTTTCATAAAAAACTAGGTGTACAAATAATTATTTTATCCTCTATATATCACTAATCTTGTTTTCAACCTGGAAAAGTATTTCTTCTTTCTTCTCCTTTACCTAATCATAAAACTTGTTCATAGTTTAGGTTAATCCATTTGCTATTACAACTAACGATGAAAGATATTTAATTATTTGAAATAAAATTGTAGTGTAACCTTTAAGTTCAAGTGTGTTTCACAATACTTACCTCTCTCTTTTCATAGATGCTAATTTGTTCTGTGATCCATTTCTGTCCCTTTTGATTAATATCCTGTCATAGCCTCCTTGAGCATACTTGATATGGACTTAGCATTTTCTTTGATCTATAGCTTCACACTTGACAATCTGTCTGGCTTTCGGTGTGAAATTATACTGTTATTATGACTTTAGTATAATTTGTTATCTATTTATCACCATTCCTATTTTATTTATGGATCTTGAGTCCTGCGTATTTTAAATAAATGATTTAGTAGCTGAGCCTGATGTGATTTCTCCTTGGAAAGTGGTCCTTGAATGTTTGATTTTATCCCATATTGGGGATGGCGTTGCCCTTGCTCAATGCTCAATCTATTGGGAAAGTTCCTTTGGGTTTCTTGTGAGGTCCTTTATTGTTATTATTTAATATTAGTACAGGAGGTATATTTAAAAAAAAAATCGAAGCTTTATGTTTATTTACTGTACATTTAAATTTAACACTCAGATTGTCTTTTGCTATTTCCTTCTGGGTTTGATAGTACTTTCATTAAAATTCTTATATTTACCTAATGAACTCTGATGGATGTTAACAAATTTTTGAATCACATGAATAAAAAATAATTTAACAACAATCATAAAGTTAAAAAAAAATAAAAATGAAACAAAAAAAGAATTAGAAATGGACAAGAGAAAGAAATACTTTATTAATAAGCAATGTTGCCCACACACACACATATATATATATGTTTAAGTG
>NW_027115705.1:578284-581672 GCF_000696795.3 Halyomorpha halys | reverse complement strand
TATATATATATCTGTAGTTTTCTTTTTCATTTCACCTGCTTATTAGTGCAGTGTTATTATGATACCTAAATTATAATTATACTATGAGAATGACCATAATATTGTTAGTTTGAATTATTGACACTTTTAGCGAATGATGAACATTCTTAAATTTAACTTTTTTAAGTTTCTGAAAATCAATTCCATGAATATAATTTAAAAAAACTGATCACCTTAACAACACTTTTTTTGCGAATTTATTATTTTAATAAATGTAATTGCCCTAATTTCTTTGGCTTTACCTGTTCATTAAAATTGTGCTAGTTCCGGTGGACAATAGAAACACAAACCTTCTTTTAAATCGACCTGTGGCTGATGAACTACACTTCTGTATTTTAACTGCATATTTTAATATTTATTATATCAATGAATAATAATTGAGAATCATCAATTAGCTACTTCTGAATCCATGCTAGTATGAGATAATTTCTTTTGTATATTTGTAGTCTCAAATGCTGAAGGGAAAAAAGTACGTTAAAAATTTGGATGAGGAGTGGAGATTCCGGGATAGTGGTTACAAATCGATATAGATTCTTTTTTTATTAATTGGGGTGGATATAGGTAGATAAATTATGTTTCTGATATTTTCCTTATAATTATAACATTAAAATCAATAGTTAAACCAAAGTAAATTGAAATATTATAAGAACTAAGAAATAAATGGAGAAGATATGTTAGTTGGGTAAAAAAAATATAGCACTTCCAGGATGATCTTACAGCATACCAACTTTTTTGTCTAATTTTACTTACAAAATATTTACTAATATATAATATATGCTCTTGTAATATATCTAGGTATATATTTTATAATACAATTGGAGAGTAATGAAAACAACTACAACAATGCTAGTTTCAGCTTACTAAACTGTGGTAGTAGGTCGAAAAATATTCGACATGTTTCCTAGGGTTCAACTGCTCTTGGAGCTGAAAAAAATATTTTATATAATTGTAGACATTTTTTACCATATTTTTTTTCTGTCTTTAGAAGTTAGTAAATCAGATGAACATGACTGAAATGTTTAATAAAGTACCAGCAATTATTGTTCTGAATAGTATGATCATAAGGTAAAGTAACTATGTTTGGGCTTCCTGAGGATTTCGTATTTTTGGTGAAGGTGGGGAAACTATAAAACCAAACACAACAATATTGCTAAATGCTTATAAGGAAAAAGATCTTGAAATAAATAAGGATAAAACGAAACATATGGTTAGCAGTAAAACGGCAAAAATGCATATAGGATTCGGTGATATAGATAGAGGAGGAAATACATTAGTACATGTTTTTGAGGTTTAAGTATTTAGGTTCTACAATAATTGGAAAAAACGAAATTGATGAGGAAAAAAAAAAGTGGAAAATTATTATTGTTCTACAGTTTGGAAATGCTTAGGTGGCACCTTCTGTCCTGAAACTTAAAAGTTGGAATTTACAAAACTACTCTCCTTCCCACTGTTATATATGAATGCGAGACATGGCCTCTTACAATAAGGGGAGAACAGCGCTGCAAGGTTATTAAAAATAAAGTATTGCATAAAATATTTGGACTGAAGAAGGATTAGTTAGCCTGAGAATTCAGAAGGCTACACAGCACAAAACTGCACCCAGTAAATACAATTCAGGCTTTAGCATTGTGGCGAATAAGGTGTGTGTGTAAGGTTGTTGGACTTAGTAACTAACAGATCCCAAAAATATAAATATACACCGACGGGTAAACGTCCTAGATGTAAACCGAAACGTATGTGGGAGGATTGCATCATGACAGGTCTTGTATATTTGGGTTTGGACGGGCGTCACTGGACAGATGTATGTAGGCAGCGATTGGTAGGATGGGCATCGAACCTTCGGATTCAATAAGGACTTATTATTATCGTTATCTATCATATATAGTTTATTATATGCCACTCTATTTTTTTCATGAAAGAAGATTGCTGAACGTATTAAAAAAAATTAAATGTATACGAAATAAAAAAAAAAAAAATTCGCTATGTTGAATTTCCTAACCATACAATCAGTTCTCATAAGTGTTGTTCACAGAAGCTTCTCTGGTATTTAGTAGAGGCGGTTAGATATCCTCAAACGTGTTTGATGATATTTTCTAATCAATAGTTTGCACAAGCATCCTTCAACGCACTTACGGTAATTTTACAAACGATTGTTCTTACATAGTCCGTAATTACCATTCACACACTCAAGCCTGCTTTTGGAAAAAGAGTGATTATGCAAGCATTGTCAAGTATGCACAATTTTGATATTTTCTCATCTTAAAGTAACCGATATTTTTAAATTAGTGTTAATAGCCCTAATTTACTTATTATCATTACTTCTAAATATAAAATTACCATCCCTTCACCCTTAAGTCTCCTCCGTCCTATTAAAATTCGACCTTGCGAAGGTAACAATATTTCAGTCCCCTTACTATAGAAGAGTTAGAGCAATATTGTGTTAGCCGTTTCTAGCCCTCGCTCAGGTCTGGCCATTCCTTCTCATCCGGAGTAAATATAATTGTGAAGGAGGGGGGGGGGCCTGAGAGAGAATTTTCAGGGACTGAGCCTAATCGCAATCTTACTAAATTAGGAAGAAAACCAATTGTCAAATGTCAAGGGGAGCTCCAACACTGACACTTAGCTCGGGGCTTCTTCCCCTGACAGCCAGTCATTGCCAGCTCTCTCTGTCAGCCTTTATTTATAGCAAACGGCTGCTATTTTAAACCTATAAAGGTTATTATCATTACTTTTGGTATGTAATATAAAGTATTATGAAATTTTATTTCGTATAAGATAGAACAACGCCTTAAGGTTTTCGAAAATAAACTATTACGCAAAATATTAGGACCGAAAAAGGATGAATTAACATAAATATAATTCAAGTTTTAGCATTGCGGCGTATAAGGTTGTAGGGCTTAGTAACAAGCAGATCCCTAAAATGTTAATAAACACTGAACCGACGGGGTACAGCGAAACATTGTGTTAAAACTGATTTAGTGGAATTGGGTTTGGAGGGACATCACTGGAAGGATGTATGCAGAGAGCGTTTGATGGCATCGGGATAGAACCTTCGGGTTCGTTAGGCCTTCATTATTATTATTATTATTATGAAATTTTATTTAGGCTTCTAGCGAATAGGTTTAGACTTTGTAGTTGATTTTAAAATAAAACACTCATCTATGAGTTTGGTGTTGAATTTTACGTCTCATCCTCCAGCAAGCCTTGCGGTACTACTCCAATTGTTGATCAGCGTGTCTATCGGAATTAGCCGGGAGGGACTTCCAAGGAATTAAATTTTATAAACAATTAATTTTTAATTTTGAGGATATTTTGATTTTATAGTAAATCAGTTTTAAGATTATATATA